>NC_026003.2:79914201-80018883 GCF_000442705.2 Elaeis guineensis
TAATTAGAATTTTTTGATTGATCGAATGATGTGGCACTGCATGGCACAGTAGGGTCTATTTAAACCCTATCTGCGCCTAGGGTTTAGTGTCTCTACTCAATAACCAGCAAAAGTTTGAATACTCTCCACTTCTCCACACCCCTCTGATCCTCTCCCTCCCCTCTTCATGTCCAAGAGGTTGGGCATCCATCTGGTGCTTGTCCAAGACGTGGTGGCTTCCTGATTAGAAGGCTGCAGAGATTTATCGAGAAGCTGCTGCTCCAGCTTCAGAAGATCTTTTGAAGATCTTGCAGATCAGATCTAGATCTAATTTTTGGAGCAAAGATTTACAAGAAGAAGATGATCCAGATCCTACTTGAGTGGATACTGGTAGAGGCCAGACAACTGCATGGCTATTTTAGAACCTCGGGCGTTGCTGCGATTATCTACAGGGTAATCTAGTTACCCTAGAGGTATTTCTCTATTCCTTATATTTTAGATTTAATTTTAGATTTAATATTAGATAATAGGAATTAGATCTAATAGATCTTAGATCTAAAATATTGTAGGATAATTTTTTTTGACATATTCCACCCCAGGTCTCATTAGATCTGGAAGATCCTACAAGGAAAAAATTGGTTTTTCCTTCAGCGGCTTGGATGGTCTTAGGACCTTAGGGGAGATTTTCTTTTATAGGTATAAAGATTGAATCCTATTCAATTATATAATACAAGTCCTACTTACATTAAGATTTCTATTAATTTAAATTATCCAACTTACATTAGGAAGCCTATTAGGTGCCAACTATTGGAGCCCTTGCACCCATAATTAGACATCCTCTTTTGCACCCAAGAGATACCTCATATAAAAATCAAAGGCCCTCTAATTAATGGACATGCCCAAATTGATCAAATCAAAATGACGTCCCATAATAACTATCAAGAAGATTCATAAGGGACTTGCACCCTTATTTTATGTGATCCATAACCTTAAACACCCAACAATTGGAGTCTCATGAATCTTATTCATGTAGGTAATTAGCAAGTAATTAAGTTAGAATTATCTGATCAAATAAGTAATCCTAACAAAAAAAGAAATTAGATCCAACCATATTCTAGCAAGGTTACCATGAACCCAATGGGTTTCTCTAAATCCAATTGACACTTTATAAGCTCAATTTCTTATTCCAGGCCTAATCTCTTTGTTGTATGACCCCATAGGTTCAATTCTATCTGATAGTGAGATCTACAATGATCTTTATCATTTTATCATTGAAACTCTTTTCAATGGATCGGAATAATTTCGTTCTAACTCAGCAAGGATTGTCGATCCAGAATAATCCTAGTGAGCTTTCACAATCCACCAGTGATACCTAGCAATATATAGTGACAATCCAGTAGAACTGAAATAAACCTCTAGGTGTAGTTAACGTGTGATTTAGTCTCTCTATCATGAGTTCTGACTAGATGGCAGATCATGGATAAATCGTCAAACTTCAACATCAGTCATATGATAGATTCGATTAGCTCAAGTCCAGATGTGATATCTATAAAAACTCTTTTCCATCAATCACTCTATTGTGGCCACAAATTCATGGACTTAGCTTTTCAAATCTCATAGGACTACTCCTCTTTATCAAGGTTGTAGATCCTATCTTGATGCGCACCTTACTCCTACAGTGGACCAACTGTTGTCAATATCCACTACAATGGCTCATTGAGACCCATGTTTATGTGTCAATCAAACTCCAGCAGTCTCACTACGAGTAGTAGTATCATCTCAAGTCAAAGGATCAGTCACATAACTACAGCATCGAGATAATCACTGACGATTGAATAGAAATTCAAGTGATCTCTTATATGGTCACGCTTAGTACTAGTTGTTCTCTAACAGCCACCGATACTCGTCGCTCTGTATTTCTACATAGTAGATTAGAGATCCATCTATCTTGAAGAAAGTAATTTGTACACCAGTCTATCTGAATCTATCACTGTCCTCATGATGATCTTATGATCGGAAGCTCTTAGGAATTAAATACATATCTCTAATTCTCAACACCTTGAGAGTATATATCGAAACTAATTCCATAGATGATTCAAGGACACATTACACTTGAATGAAAAAGAATTTATCCTTTTATTGATCATATCAATATATTAAGTATAAAATTATGTTCTAGATTAATTACAATGTGTCAGTCATATTGGCTTCTGTTGGGTATAAAATACCCTCAGCCGAAGTTCCCGACGGGATTAACCCTCGTGAGTCTCCTCCAACTCCGACTGCAAGCAGACTCCGCCCGGACTCCTACGGGAGCCGGGCTCCGTCCCCAGCTTCAACTGCAAGGAAGACTCCGCCCGGACTCCTACGGGAGCCGGGCCTCGTCCCCACTCCGGCTGCAGACAGACCTCGTCCGGACTCCTACGGGAGTCGGACTCTGCCCATAACTCCGACCGCAAGCAGACTCCGCCCGGACTCCTACGGGAGCCGGGCTCCGTCGCCAGCTTCAACTACAAAGCGGACTCCGCTCGGACTCCTACGGGAGCCGAGCTCTGTCGCCAGCTTCAACTGCAAGGAAGACTCCGCCCGGACTCCTACGGGAGCCGAGCCTCGTCCCCGACTCCGGCTGCAGACAGACCTCATCCGGACTCCTACGGGAGCCGGACTCCGCCCATAACTCCGACCGCAAGCAGACTCCGCCCGGACTCTTACGGGAGCCGGGCTCCGTCACCAACTTCAACTGCTGGTAAGCTTCGTTCGGACTCCTACGGGAGTCGGACTTCGCTCCTGACTTTAATTGCAGGAAGACTCCGCTCGGACCCCTACGGGAGCCGAGCCTCATCCCTGACTCCGACTAAAGGAAGACTTCATCCGAACTCTTACGGGAGCTGGACTCCGGGCTCCTCTCAAATGGATAGCTAACCACCCCTCTCCGCCAGACACTCCAGCCGAACTTCAGCCGACAGGTCTGCACTCCCTGGCGTGACGCAGCAACGGCCACGTTCCTGCTCCACTTCCTGCGATGGATTTTGCGCGGCTCCATTACTCCCTGACAGACCGCTATGATGCCCACGATCCTGCTCCACTTTCTGCGACGGATACCGCACGATTTTTCCATCCTCTGGTAAGTCGCGACAACGGACGTCGCTCCACTTCCTGCGGCAGACTCCACGTGGCACGCTTCGGTGATAGCCACGGGTCTACTCCACTACTCTTCGCAATAAATTTCTCCTGACTATGGGTGACCCACTACCAGACGGTTACGAACGTCGCTATCAGTCTATTGCACCCTCCGCCTATAAAAAGGGAGACCCCAGATACGTTAGGCTCTAAGCTCTCATTTTTTACCTAAAAACTCTGCTAAAATTTTCATTCGAGCACTCCATTCTTGTTGAGGCAGAGAACTGACTTGAGCGTCGGAGGATCTTGCCGGAGCAACCCCACCTCCAGTTTAGACTTCTTTTGCAGGTCCCGTCGGTGACCGCGACTCCCTCGACTCCAGCTTCTCCGGTGCAAGCGGATTTTTGCACCAACAGGATTGGTGCTAGAGGAAGGGCTGTGTCTTCGCAGTATCCTTGTTCTTAAAGGAGTGATCAACGAAACTGCCTCTGGTTATCTTCTCCGACATCCGCTCCTCCTTCCTCCCACTGGATCTGTGCCCAATGTCTTCTCGTGAAGCGTCCACGCGGTGACCCACGGCCCCCGCTGCCATTTCTCGGGCCCCGGTCTCGCCTCTGGTTTCCCAGGCCCCACATCCTCCAGCAATGGTCACCGGCAGGGAGCGGTCGGACGATTAGCCTCCGACGGATTTCGCCAACACCATCTCAGGAGGATCCCGACAAGAAGCAACCGACGCACTGGCCATACCCCCCAAGCGACAAAAGATCGAGGAGCCCATAACCTTTACTGAAGAAGACGCTCAGGGAGTTCAATTCCCTCACAACGACGCGGTTGTAGTTTCCTTGAATATAGCAAATTACGACATCCGTCGCATCCTTGTCGACAATGAAAGTTCAACCGACATTTTGTTCTACGATGCTTTTTCAAGAATGTCCGTTCCTGACGGCCATTTGAGGCCGATGAGCTCACCTCTGGTAGGGTTTACTGGTGATGCTGTTCCTACGGAGGGAATCATAGCTTTGGCTGTGGCCGCGGGTCGATATCCAAGGCAATCCAGGGCTCTGATGAATTTTCTGGTGGTGAAGGCACCGTCAGCCTACAACGCAATCCTCGGCCGACCCAGCCTCAATGCTCTCCGAGCCATCGTATCGACCTACCATTTGAAGTTGAAATTTCCCACCAGCCAGGGGATCGAGGAGGTCCGAGGAGACCAAGCCTTGGCCAGACATTGCTACAACATAGCCTTGCAAAGAAGCGATCAATCCGACCCCTATCCAGTTGACGGGTTGGATGTCCGCGACGACCTCACTGAAGAGAGGGGCGGCCCAATCGAAGATCTGGTGCCGGTCCCTCTGAACGATGGGAACGTGGAGCATGTGGTGATGATCGGCTCCATTTTGAGGGAGGAGGTGCGGATGCATCTCATCGATTTTCTACGAAAGAATGCGGACGTTTTCGCTTGAGTTCTAGCAGACATGCCGGGGATTGACGCGGAAGTCATGGAGCACCATCTGACCATTGATCCAAAGCATCGATCGATGAAAGAGAAAATTCGAGGTCATGCACCAGAGAGGCAGAAGGCGATAGCCGAAGAAGTAGACAAACTCCTCAAGGCCGGATTCATTAGGGAAGTCAATTATCCTGATTGGATTTCCAACATCATCCTAGTCAAAAAGGCAAATGGCAAGTGGAGGATGTGCATAGACTTCAAAAAGCTGAATAAGGCCTGCCCGAAGGACAGCTATCTCCTTCCCAGAATCGATCAACTGGTGGACGTGACCTCTGGCCATGAGCTCCTTACCTTTATGGATGCATTCTCCGGTTATAATCAAATCAGGATGGCACCGGAAGATGAAAAAAAGATCGCTTTCATTACTAATCGTGGCCTTTACTGTTACAGGGTCATGCCTTTCGGCCTCAAAAATGCAGGCGCAACCTACCAATAGTTGGTGAACAAAATCTTCAAGGAGCAGATCAGCCACAACATGGAGGTCTATGTGGACGATATGCTCGTAAAAAGCAAATCTTCCATGGATCACGTCGCCGACCTCGAGGAGACCTTCGACGCTCTCCGAAAATATGGAATGAAGTTAAACCCGACCAAATGCACTTTCGGAGTAGCCTCAGAAAAGTTCCTGGGCTTCATGGTGTCGGGGCGCGGGATTGAGGCCAATCCAAAAAAAATTTGCGCCATCCAGGAGATGGCCACCCCGAAGTCGATAAAGGAGGTTCAGCACCTTACAGGGAGGGTAGCAGTCCTGAATCGCTTTGTCGCAAGGTCGGTCGAACGGTGCCTACCCTTCTTTCAAATCCTCAAGCAGCCGAAGAACTTCTGTTGGACCTCTGAGTGCCAACGGGCGTTCGAAGAACTGAGGAGCTACCTCGGCTCACCCCCGCTGCTGGCAAGGCCGGAGCCCAGGGAGGAACTGTTTTTATACTTGGCGGTCTCTCCTATGGCTCTCGCGGCAGTCCTTGTCAAAGAAGAAGCAAAAGTCCAACGGCCAATCTACTACGTCAGTTGCGTGCTAAGAGACGTCGAGACCAGGTATACCAAATTAGAAAAACTGACTTACGCCCTGTTGATTGCAGCCCAGAAGTTCCGACCCCACTTTCAAGGGCACACCATAACACTGCTCACTGACCAACCGATCAAGGCGATTCTACATCGGGCGGATGCCTCCGGGAGAACAGCAAAATGGATGATCGAGCTCACAGAATTCGACATCAACTATCGACCCAGGCCGACAGTGAAGGCCCAAATATTGGCGGATTTCATAGTGGAGTGTACTATCTTAGAGGAGGCCGAACCTGAACAAGGCGAAATTGACAACCTGAAACCCCGGCCGAACTCCCCCAAAGAAAAAGCAGATCCCTCTGATTGCTTTTGGGCCCTTTACGTGGACGGCTCTTCCAACATGTCAGGTGCAGGTGTGGGCCTGATCTTGATCAGTCCGGAGGGAATTATCGCGGAGTACGCTCTGCGCTTTGAGTTCCCTGCAACGAACAACGGAGCGGAATATGAAGCTCTAATCACAGGACTGAGGATCGCCAAAGAGCTGGGGATAGACCGGCTCTGGGTCCACAGCGACTCTTAGCTAATAGTGAGACAAGTCAATGAAAACTACGAGGCGCGGGAGGACAGCATGGCTAAATATCTTGAAAAGGTAAAAGAGCTCGTCCCCGCCTTCGGCAGCTTTGACATCAGGCAGATTTCGAGGTTGGAAAATACCAGGGCCGACCTTCTCTCCAAGCTGGCAATGCTGGCTCCAGCCGAATTACCCAAGAGTGTTCTCTTTGAAGTACTCAAGTGCCCGAGTATGGAAGAATCACGGCCCGTTATGAAAATTGACCACGAACCCTGCTGGATCGACCCACTGATAACATTCCTCAGAGATGAGGTTCTCCCCCAGGATGCGAAAGAAGCTCGGAAGCTCCGAAATCAAGCCTCCCGATACATCCTCTATGAGGGCAAATTGTACAAGAGATCATACTCTTTGCCCCTCTTAAAATATCTCCGGCCTTCGAAAGCCGACTACGCTTTGTGGGAAGTGCATGAAGGGATCTGCAGAAACCATCTAGGGGCTAGATCTTTATCCCATAAGTTGCTCCGCCAAGGATATTACTGGCCGACTATGCATCATGATTCGATTAAATATGTCAGAAAGTATGATCGATGCCAGAGATATGCCAGCATCCAGAGACAGCCCGCCACCGAGCTCACACCCTTGAGTGCCCCATGGCCTTTTGCGCAGTGAGGGATGGACATCCTCGGCCCCTTTCCCATGGCGTCTGGGCAGAGGAAGTTCCTCCTTGTAGCGATCGACTACTTCACCAAATGGGTTGAAGCCGAACCACTAGCAAAAATCACAGAAGCAAAAGTACAAGATTTCGTCTGGAAGTCAATCGTGTGCAGGTTCGGTCTGCCTAGGGCCCTAATCACTGATAATGGACGGCAATTCGTGGGAGCAAAATTCGTCAGATTCTGCGAAGATCTGAACATCTCCCACAACTTCACATCAGTAGCCCATCCTCAGGCGAACGGCGAAGCTGAGGTAACAAACAGAACCCTTCTGCAGGGGATTAAGACAAGGCTCGAGAAAGCAAAGGGAACTTGGGCGGACAAACTTTATCATGTGTTGTGGGCGTATCGAACTACCCAGAGGCTGCCCACAGGGGAGACCCCCTTTGCTTTAGCCTTCGGTACGGAGGCCGTCATCCCAATCAAGCTTAAACTCCCATCGGCATGAGTCGTGGCATTCGACGAACATCAAAATTCGCAAGGTCTTAAAGCTAACCTCGACCTGCTGGAAGAAAGGTGGGAGATAGCTCAGGTTCGAATGGCAGCCTACAGACAGAAAGTCGCTCGCTATTACAACTCTTGGGTCAGGAACAATGTCTTTAGAGCAGGAGATCTAGTGCTTCAACGAGCCGCTGTCTCGCAACCTCAGGATCGAGGGAAGCTCGCCCCAAACTGGGAAGGCCCGTATGAGGTCAAAAAAATAGTTCGGCCCGAAACTTATTATCTTAAGGAGCTCGGAGGAGCCAACCTCCCACGATCATGGAGCTCGGAGAACTTACGAATGTACTACCAATAACTTCATTTTAACTAAAAGTTGTATATCTACATGTCTTTGGCACTATCCTACGTCTACAGGACAATCCAAACAAATTGTATCAGAAGCAAGAGAGGAACCTCATCTCGGCAAAATCGAAGGTCCGGTTCCCTTTAGACTGGATGGGGGAAGAGGCCCTGCAACGCCCATATGCGCCCCCACAGCCCTGTTAGGACAGGAGGAGAACCTCGCCCTAACTTGAGCAAAGTCGAAGGCCCGGTTTCTTTTAGACCGGATGGAGGGAGAGGCCCTGCAACGCCCATATGCACCCCCACAGCCCTGTTAGGGACAGGAGGAGAACCTCGCCCTAACTTGAGCAAAGTCAAAGGCCCGATTCCCTTTAGACCGGATGGGGGGAGAGGCCCTGCAACGCCCATATGCACCCCCACAGCCCTGTTAGGGACAGGAGGAGAACCTCGTCCTAACTTGAACAAAGTCGAAGGCTCAGTTTCCTTTAGACTGGATGGGGGGAGAGGCCCTGCAATGCCCATATGCACCCCCACAGCCCTGTTAGGGACAGGAGGAGAACCTCGCCCTAACTTGAGCAAAGTCGAAGGCCCGGTGCACTTTAGACCAGATGGGGGGAGGGGGCCAGCGATGCCCTAGTGTGCCCCTACAGCCGTGTTAGCGACAAGAGGCGAACCTCACCCTAACCAGAGCTGAACCTTGTTACGACAGAAATAGGGAAAGAACCCCGCCCCGACATCAATTAAGGTCTGGTCATTCGAGACCAGATAAGAAAAAGGGGGACCTTCCCCAGCGGCCCCTTCGCGATAAAACTCCGTTCGGACTCCTACGGGAGCCGAGCTTCATCCTCGACTTCGAACGCTGGTAAGCTCCGCCCGGACTCCCACGGGAGCCAAATTTTGCCTGACTTCAATTACGGGTAGACCCCGTTCGGACTCCCACGAGAGCCAGACCTCGCCCCGACTCCACCCGCGGGAGCCAAACCCCCGCAGCCCCACCAAAAAAAAAAAAAAAAAGAAGAGGAGAAGGGGATACAACAATAACAACGGCAAAGAAAAAAGTTCGGCAGACAACGATTCGACGCAAAGTATGGATGAGGTAACAAAATCACCTTCTCATTTTTTGACTAACAAGATGTACGTTACAAGACCCGGAGGGCCAGAAAAGAATACATTATTACAAGGCTCGAGAACACGGCTTGGAAGGGATACACCGGAGGCCACTTCAAGCTGCAAACTTCTCTTCCCGTTTCTGTCCTTTTCAGCCGTATTTTCCAGTGTGTGTGACAAGCCTATTGGCTCTCACCTCCGCCTTGTTTCGCTCCACCTTCGAAATTCCAACCCTAGGGGGAAAAGGATGGGATAGATTCCAGGGGACAGTAAGGGCAACGGCAGCGGTAACGAAGACCTGTTTCAAGAAGAACCGAAGTTACCCCGGAGGCAGCAATGGCGCCGGAGATATGCGTCATCACCGAATGCTCCATGACAACCACCATCCTAAGTGTTCCGGCAAGGTCGGCATGCGCTACTTCCACCATCCCCGCAATAAGTTTTACTGCCCCACCATCGGTGCCGACTGCTTTTGGTCCCTCGGCCCCGACGACATCAAGGATCCCGCCACAGCTTGTGACGACAGCTCTGCCCTCTTGACCGGTGTCACCCCATCTTGCTACTCCAAAATTCTCAGGCAGAATGCCTTCACCGGTTGTCCCCATTATTAAACCCCTGTTGTTGAAGGAATTCTCCCTCGAGCCCCCTTTGAAGTGACGGAACCTTCAGTGGCCGCTCAACGATCGGAGAACTCGCAGACTGTTGTTCTCCTCCTTGCGCTCTTCCAAGTCCGTGGCATCCTCTTGAGGTTGGCCTCTGGGGCGGAGGCCCTGGTGGGGGAACCCCTTAGAGAGGCATCGGGGGGCTGGAGACGGTAGAGAGACGGCAAAGACCAGTGTGGAGGATGCTCGGAGTCGGCAGGGGCACCGATGGAGTGGCTGAGTGGCTAAGCTCTCAGGCAAATGAAAGGTGTCGTCCTTTAGGCGAAGTAAAGCCCCCGAAGGAAGGGTGGGGGGTTTAAATAGGCAACGAAGCCTGGTGCAATTATGATGGCAGGTGCCCCTAGGCCAACCAATGCCCACCACGTATCCCACTCGCCGCGACCTGGAGTTGACCGTTCGCAAACTTTCATGGCACGACGCTTGGGATCACATCCCGATGGGAGTTCCAAAAAGGCTCCTCGGGTCACCCTAATCGAAAAAAGGCTCCAGCATGCACGCATTAAATGCCAGCACATCTGAGGACGGTCGTGCGCGGACGTCAAGGGGAGAACTTCGACTGCGACAATCTTTCTATACTTCCTTCGTTCGAAATTCAAACTCGAAAGTAGGGGGACTGGTGTTGGGTATAAAATACCCTCAGCCGAAGTTCCCGACGGGATTAACCCTCGCGAGTCTCCTCCAACTCCGACTGCAAGCAGACTTCGCTCGGACTCCTACGGGAGTCGGGCTCCGTCCCTAGCTTCAACTGCAAGGAAAACTCCGCCCGGACTCCTACGGGAGCCGGGCCTCGTCCCCGACTCCTGCTGCAGACAGACCTCATCCGGACTCCTACGGGAGCTGGACTCCGCCTATTACTCCGACCGCAAGCAGACTCTGCTCGGACTCCTACGGGAGCCGGGCTCCGTCGCCAGCTTCAACTGCAAGGAAGACTCCGCCCGGACTCCTACGGGAGCCGGGCCTCATCCCCGACTCCGGCTGCAGACAGACCTCGTCCGGACTCCTACGGGAGCCGGACTCCGCCCACAACTCCGACCGCAAGCAGACTCCGCCTGGACTCCTATGGGAGCCGGGCTCCGTCACCAACTTCAACTGCTGGTAAGCTTCGTCTGGACTCCTACGGGAGCCGAACTTTGCTCCTGACTTTAATTGCAGGAAGACTCCGCCCGGACCCCTACGGGAGCCGGGCCTCGTCCCCGACTCCGACTAAAGGAAGACTTCATCCGGACTTTTACGGGAGCCGGACTCTGGACTCCTCTCAAATGGATAGCTAACCACCCCTCTCCACCAGACACTCCAGTCGAACTTCAGCCGACAGGTCTGCACTCCCTGGCATGACGCAGCAACGGCCACGATCCTGCTCCACTTCCTGCGACGGATTCCGTGCGGCTCCATTACTCCCTGGCAGACCGCTATGATGCCCACGATCCTGCTCCACTTCCTGCGACGGATACCGCACGATTCTTCCATCCTCTGACAAGTCACGACAACGGACGTCGCTCCACTCCCTGCGGCAGACTCCACGTGGCACGCTTCGGTGATAGCCACGGGTCTACTCCACTACTCTTCGCAATAAATTCCTCCTGACTATGGGCGGCCCACTACCAAACGGTTACGAACGTCGCTATCAGTCTGTTGCACCCTCCGTCTATAAAAAGGGGGACCCCAGATACGTTATGCTCTAAGCTCTCATTTTTTACCTAGAAACTCTGCTAAAATTTTCGTTCGAGCACTCCATTCTTGTTGAGGCAGAAAACTGACTTGAGCATCGGAGGGTCTTGCCGGAGCAACCCCACCTCCAGTTTAGACTTCTTTTGCAGGTCCCGTCGGCGACCGCGACTCCCTCGACTCCAGCTTCTCCGGTGCAAGCGGATTTTTGCACCAACAGCTTCTAAAATATATATCTAACAATCTCTCACTTAGACTAAAACCAATTGGCAATAAATCTAAGTCCCATCTTTTCAAGATGAACTTTCATTTTTGGTTGGCTAAGCTACTTAGTCAGTGGGTCTGCCATATTATCTGTGGAGTCTACTCTTTGCACCTCGATATATTTTTTATCGAGGTAGTCACGCATAATATGATAACGCTACTCGATATGCTTTAATTTTTGATGAGACCTCGACTCTTTAGCAAGTGCTATAGCTCCATTGTTGTCGCAGTACAGTGGTATGGCATCTGATGTCATGACCCAAAGTTTCACAATGAACTTTTTGAACTAGAAGCCTTCCTTCGCAGCATCCGAAGCAGCAATATATTCCGTCTCTGTGATCAAATCCATTATGATGGATTGCTTGAAACTCTTTCAGCTGACTGTACCATCATTATAAATGAACACATATCCCGATGTAGACTTTCTATCATCAGAATCAGACATAAAGTCTGAATCAGTATACCCCTCAACTCGTAACTCAAAGTCTCCTCCAAAGAGCAAGAACAAATCCTTAGTCCTTCTTAAGTACCTAAGGATGTTCTTCACAACTGTCCAGTACTCTTCATCTGGATTCGACTGATATCTACTCGTGATGCTCATGACAAGGGCAATATCAGGTCGGATACATAGCATGGCATACATAAGGCTCTCTATTATTGAAGCATAAGGAATCCTACTCATATGCTGAACCTCCTCAGATGTGATCGGACACACCATCTTGGAGAGACGAATACCATGCCTGAGAGGTAAAAGACCTCTCTTGGAGTTTTCCATACTAAACCTCTTCAGCACCTTCTCTATGTACAGCTTTTGTGACAGCCCAAGCATCCGTTTATTTCTATCCTTATAGACTTTTATTTTGAGAATATAGGATGCTTTCCCTAGATCTTTCATAGAGAATTCTTTGGACAACCATCTTTTAACCATGATCAGCATGGGAATGTCGTTCTCAATAAGGAGAATATTATCCACGTATAATATGAAGAAGATGATCGCGCTCTCACTGACCCTCTTGTATACACAAGATTCCTCTTCATTTTTGATGAAATCAAATGATTTGATTGCCTCATCAAAATGATGGTTCCAACTCTGAGAAGCCTGCTTTAATCCATATATGGACCTTTACAGCTTGCAGACTCTGTGATCACCATCATCGGATGTGAAACTCATAGACTGCTCGATATAGATATCTTCTTCAAAATATCCATTCAGAAAGACAGTTTTCACTTCTAATAGGTACAATACCTTTAGTTGGATCCACTAAAGTTCAAACTTGGTTCGAGTGTATTGAGTCAATTTCTGACTTCATAGCATCTAACCATTTCTCAAAATCGATGTCAGACATCAGTTCGTCAAAGGTATTGGGATCATCACCATGACCCCTATCTCCCATGAGGAATATTTTTTTTATTTCCTTTGTAAGCATACCCATATACCTTTCAGGAGGTTGGGAGATCCTGCTAGATCTACGAGGTGGTAGAGGAACATCAACTACTAGCTCATAGATTATGGGTTTCTGAGGATCTATAGCTCTAGACTCTTCAGAGATCTTCTCTTCGAATTTCACTAACCTTCGACTGTCGCCATCCTCGATAAACTATTTTTTTAAGAATATGGTATTTCGACTCACAATCACATTGTGATCTTGTGAAAAGTAGTAGTATCCCATAAATTTTTTTGGATACCCTATAAAATGAGCTATAATAGATCTATCCTCCAACTTTTTTGTCATCTGTCTCTTGACATAGGCCGGACATCTCCAAGTCTTAAGATAACCCAGACTCGACTTCTTACCGAACTATATCTCATACGGTGTGATAGAAACAAACTTTGAAGAAACCCTATTCAACAAGTGAATGGCAGTTAACAAGGCATGTCTTCAAAGAAATAAGGGTAGACTAGTGAAGCTCATCATGGATCAAACCATATCCAATAGAGTTCTATTCCTCTTTTTGAATATCTTATTGAGCTGAGGTGTTCCAGGAGGGATCCACTGAGAGACTATGCCATTGTCCTTAAGATATTTCAAAAATTTCTGACTAAGATATTCACCTCCTCAATCAGATCGAAGAACCTTAACGGGCTTGCCTCTCTGCTTTTCTACTTCATGCCTAAATTTTTTGAACTTTTCAAAGGTCTCAGACTTGTGTTTCATTAGATACACATATTCGTACCTAGACAAATCATCGATAAAGGTAATGAAGTAGGTGTAACCACCTCTGACCTGCACATTAAATGGCCCACACACGTCGGTGTGTACCAGGACAAGTAACTCTATGGCCCTTTCTCTATATCCTACAAAGGATAACTTAGCTTTCTTTTCTCGAAGGCAATATTCATAAGCTGGATATGGCTCTGGGCAAAGAGAGCCAAGGATCCTATCCTTTTTCAGTTTGTTCTCTCCAATATGGCCTAGTCTATAGTGCCACAAGTACTTCTGATTAATTTCATCTCTGGATCTCTTTTGACCTACAGTACTCACTATTTGCTCATTTAGGTTCCCATTCGCATCAACATGCAAGTGATAAAGACTGTCAATTAAAAGATCTCGTGCAACCTACTTATTTTGCAAATAAATGGAACAAAAGTCTTTATTGAAACTAATTTCAAAACCTTCCTATGCTAGCACAAACATGAAAATTAAATTTCGACTAGCTATATAAACATAATAACAGACTTTCAAATCTAATCTAACATCAGATGGTGTTGAAGAGGATAAGTGCCAATGGCCTCTGCAGCAACCTTTGCTCCATTGCCGATCCAAAAGATTATGTCACCTTCCTTCAACCTCCTACTTTTTATCAGACCCTGCATTGAGGTACATATATGAGCACTCGAGTCAGAGTCCAATACTCAACTAGAAGTAGAATAAATCGTAAGGTTAGATTCAATTACAAGCATACCTTCGAAAGATTTATCATCCTTTTTGGTCTTTAGGCTCTTCAGGTATTTTGGACAGTTCTTCCTCCAGTGGCCTTCAGCATGACAGTGAAAATACTTTTCCTTTTTCTTAGCCACCTTTGGACCATCCTTCTTCAGCTTGCTCTCTTTCTTCTGCTTCTTTACGGATTTAGCCTTCTTCGTTCTAATAGAAGTTTTCTTGGAAGGAGAAGTCCACTCCACAGTGAGAACAGAGCCCCTTGAACTCTTCAAGGTACCCTCCGTTGTGACCAACATATTGACAAGCTCGAAAATAGTACAGTCAAATTTGTTCATATAAAAATTCATGATGGATTGACTATATGAACTGGTAAGAAATTGAAGGATCAGATCCATCTGTAATTTCTTTTGCATATCTAGTCCGAACTTTTCAAGCTCCTCAATGTCCTTGATCATTATCATATAGTGCTCATGGACAGACTATCCTTCGCGCATCTTTAGGTTGAAGAGTCTCTTGGACACTTCGAAGCGTGCAGTACGGCTCTACTCACCATACAACTCTTATAGGTGAGTAATCATGGCCCGGATTGTAGGTATATACTCGTGCTGATTTTGTAACTCGTTTGACATAGATGCCAGCATATAACACTTGACTCAACTATCTTCATCTGTCTACTTCTCAAAAGTAGCTCTCTACTCAGCAGTAGGACGATTTGACAATACAATAAGATCCTGATCAAGAACATGGCTTAACTTTTTTGAAGTCAGGACAATCTTGAAGTTTCTGAGCCAGTCTTTGTAATTATTATCGATCAAACATTGGTTTCAAGGATGCGAGCTAAAGGGTTTGAGGCTGACATGATGGCTTAACTGCAAGAGTAGAGATTCAAGTTAGATTTTTGTACTTAATTTTTAATTTACTTCTAAAGACTCTAAGATGTAAATAATGACTCTCACTAATTTTTTGGATCCCTCCACTCTTCCAAAAGAAAATGAAAATCCTAACGTGATAAAAGATTCCTAGTGGGTGCTGTGGTTCCATCGATGACATGCACCTCACCTAACAGTTATTGGTAACATGCACATCGATGCATGGGCAACTCTTTATCTAGATGCTTCACTAAGCATATTGCAGTTACTTAGTCTCTAAGTCATGTGGGCTCACCTAACAGTTATTGGTCACATTTCTTAGTTAAGCCCAACCCACCGTTCACAAGCAGGTATAAGGCCGTCATTGGGTCCCTTACCTAACAGTTATTAAGTCCAACCCCATATACCCTGAAGTAACTCTTTGCTAATAGAGTGGTTGCGTGTTCCTGATGCAACTGAACTACTGTAACCAGTCGAAAACAATCAACACTGATAACACACCCGCACATCTACAATGATGGAAGACCTATGGATTTGATATTTGTAGGGAGGTTTGGGTTTAAGTCTCATCTAATCAATCATCATATGACTGATCTAACTGACATGGGCTAAACCAAAATGCTAAGCAACCTAATTCAAGATCCAAACTTCCAAATTAGTCAGGTAAGTGAAGAACGGTGGGGGTCCCCCCATTACCTTCCTTAGACACCAATGAATTGGCCAGGTCGGCTAACGAAATCAATTAAATAACCACGTCTCATTAACTTGCTTTAGACACCAATAGGTCAATTGATCAGAATTGGTTAGCTTAGGCATATCAGGCTCAAATCAATGAGCCAAATTAGATCCTTAGGTTAATTGATTCTACATATGAGACTCAATCAGTTTGATCAACAATAATTGTATGATCATTAACTTAATTGATCTAATTTAATTTAACACTTGACTCAGTTTGACCAATTACTTAATCGAATTAGATCCATATGACTCAAATCAAAAATCTTAGATGTAATCCTATTATATGACCTAATTTTTTGATTTTTTTCATGACCAAAACTTTCATGCACAAACATAAATTTTAGATTCTAAAATTATATTTCAGATCTAAATTTTTTATATTAATATAAGTTTTAAAATATAAAAATAATTTTCAAATTTTAACATACAAACATATATCATATATATGCATGTATAATTATATCTAAACAAAACTTCAGATCTAAGCATGATATCATATATCTCATATACTAGTCATGAATAAGATTAAAAATAAATTTATGATCTAAATATGCAATCATATATATGAATCAAAATTCAGATCATAAAAAATTTTAGATTTCATGCATGCATCTATATTTCACATGAACATTAACTAGAACTCTTTCTAGATCAAAATTCAGATCTATGCATGCAACTACATATTAACTATATGTTATAAAATTAAATCTAAAATTAAATTTCAGATTTGAAGATCCATCCATACATCTTATGTATTAAGAAAAAATTAATTTTAAATTTTTTTTAAAAATATGTATATCAAAATTCAGCATATGAAAATCTGTGGCTCTGATACCACTATTGAAATTTGGGGTGAAGCATGTATATGTCTTTCAAAAACTTAATTTTCTAAACACCACAATAGAGAATAAGATTAAAATAATTTTAATATAAATTTTGCATGCATAAAAATATAAAACCACATGGATCTATTTTATATGCTGAATTGATATATGCTGAAATTTAAATTGTGATCAAATCACATACCTTTTTCGCAATCCCTTTCTTCAAATTTGGATCTGAAAGAAACAAGGCTCTCTGTTAGCTGCACAAGTATCTGACCTCTACGAGTATCCACTCAGAATCAGCTTGGAACAGCCCTCTAAGATCTGAATTTTGATTCTCCAAAATTCAGTCTGCTGAATCTGAACGAAGCCTGGATCACGATCAATATTTGATCTTTCTCCTTGTTCCTTATCTTCTCTTCCTCTCTAGCCTTTCTCCTTGCCTTATAGTGCTACAAGAGACCAACAACCAGCAGATGAAAGGCCATCCAACATCTTGGGTGTGTGCAAAACTTAAGATGCGCATCCCAAGTATGGGGCATGTATGGGATGCCCAAGGGAGAAGAAAAGAAAGGGAGAAGGAAGAGGGGCATGGGGAGCTTTTTGGGCATGGAGAGGGGGTGGCTTGGATGGTCTTAGGACCTTAAGGGAGGTCTCCTTTTATAGGCACAAAGATTAAATTCTATTCAATCATATAATATAAGTCCTACTTGCATTAAGATTTCTATTAACTTAAGTTATCCAACTTATATTAGGAAGCCCATTAGGTGCCAACTATTGAAGCTCTTGCACCCATAATTAGACACCTTCTTTTGCACTCAAGAGATATCTCATATAAAAATCAAAGGCCCTCTAATTAATGGACACATCCAAGTTGATCAAATCAAAGTGGCACCCCATAATAGCTATCAAGGAGATTCATAAGGGACTTGCACCCTTAATTTATGTGATCCATAATCTTAAACACCCAACAATTGGAGTCTCATGAATCTTATTCATATAGATAATTAGCAAATAATTAAGTTAGAATTAGCTTATCAAATAATAATCCTAACAAAAAGAGGAATCGGGTCCAACTATGTGCTAGCAAGGTTACCATGGATCCAATAGGTTTCTCTAAATCCAATTGACACTATATAAGCTTAATTTCTTATTTGAGGTCTAATCTCTTTATTGTGTGACCCTATAGGTTTAATTCTATTTGATAGTGAGATATGCAATGATCTCTATCACTATATCATTGAAATTTTTTTCAATAGGTCGAAAAAATATCACTCTAACTCAGTAAAAATTATCGATCCGAAACAATCCTAGTGAGCTCTCACAATCCACCAGTGACACTTAGCAGTATGTAGTGGCCATCTAGTAAAACTAAAATGAACCTCTAGGTGTAGTTAACATGTGATTTAATCCCTCTATCATGAGTCTCGACTAGATGGCAGGTCATGGATAAATCGTCAAATCTCAACATCAGTCATATGATAAATTCGATTAGCTCAAGCCCAGATGTGATATCTATAGAAACTCTTTTCCATCAATTACTCTACTGTGGTCACAGATTTATGGACTTAGCTTTTCAAATCTCATAGGACTACTCTTTATCAAGATTGATAGATCCTATCTTGATGCGCATCCTACTCCTACAGTGGACCAACTATCGTCAATATCCACTATAAGGGCTCATTGAGACCCATGTTTATGTGTCAATCAAACTCTAGCAACCTTTCTGCAAGTAGTAGTACTATCTCAAGTCAAAAGACCAGTCACACAACTACAACATTGAGATAATCACTAATGATTGAATAGAAATTCAAATGATCTCTCGTATGGTCATGCTCAATGCTAGTTATTCTCTAACAACCATCCGTACTTGTCATCTTGTGTCTCTATATAGTAGATTAGAGATCCATCTATCCCGAAGGAAGTAATTTGTGTATCAGTCTATC
Source organism: Elaeis guineensis (assembly GCF_000442705.2). Lineage (NCBI taxonomy): Eukaryota > Viridiplantae > Streptophyta > Magnoliopsida > Arecales > Arecaceae > Elaeis > Elaeis guineensis. The sequence continues at coordinate 79,932,840 of NC_026003.2, forward strand.
CAAATCTGTCACCATCCTCATGATGATCCTATGATCGGGAGCCTTTAGAAATTAAATACATATCTCTAATTCTCAACACCTTGAGAGTATGTATCAAAACTAATTCTCTGGATGATTCAAGGACACATTACACTTGAATGAAAAAGAATTTGCCCTTTTATCGATCATATCAATATATTAAAAATAAAATTATGTCCTAGATTAATTATAATATGTCAGCCATATTGGCTTCTAGGACATACATCTAGCAAATTTTTGATATAAAAATATTTATTTAGATCTAAAAATAAAAATCGCATCAATCTCATTGATGCTAAAATTCTAGATCTAACTATTAGATCTACCATAGGAATCAAAATAAGTTAGAGATTGTTACCAAACAAATTTGATCTTGATCTCCTCTAATCCAATGATTAGAGAGGTGTTCCTCAGATCGCTCGTAGCTACATGGAGTCGTCTGACCTCTACAAGAAGATCCATGCGAAGACAGGTGTAGATCAGGGACTTGGAGGTACTAGCCTGCAAGCAACTTTGACAGCTGATTTGTTCCTCCTTCAAGTATCTTGGACACTCCAAAGCAAGAGAGGATCAAGAGGAAGAATAGAGGAGGAGAAAAGACTCTAAAAATAAAAAACACTAAGGGAATGATCATGGGACGTCCAAGAGAGAGGATCCCTTTTTATAGACTAGGAATTAAGATTTTCCAAGGAAGGGCACCAAGAGTCAACACCAAAACCTTCTTTTGGCATCTCAAAAAATTTTAAAAAAATCATTAAAATGTGGAGAATGATTCTATAGTATCACATGCTAAAAGATTCTTCAAGAAAAATAAGAAAAAAATTAATATAGCACCAACAATATTTTATCTACAAAAAATCTTTTTCTTAGTTTACCTCTTATCTCTAATTCAGATCGCATTTGAATTAGGCAAGAGATAATGTTATAACTCATCAGCTATAGCCACCCACCCTTATTGGATCCTCTATCATGATGCCAAAAATCACAATCCAAATCCAATTAGACATGGAGAAATTGGCATGGATCTAGGTGTAGTGCAGGAGATAAGGATAGAGTCCTAGTTTGACAAAGACTCTTCATTTGTAATTCTGATTCTAATTCAAATCAAATTTAGATTGAACTCACTAATAAAAATAAATTTAATCTAATTAAAAATTTAAATATCTCATCAAATTTTTAATTCAATTAAGAATTAGCCGAGTCAAAACCCTGATCGAATCAAGATCAAAATTTTTTTATAATCAGGCTCGATCATATCAAACCCAATCAGAGTCAAACTGAATCTAATTCAATTAGACTTGATCCAAAGCTCTTTGCTCAATCAAATTGAGTTAATTAATAATCTAATTACTAATTAATTCTTCAATAATAGTAGAATCCTAATCTCAATGGGACTCTTTCCAAAAGTTCTAGTCGGAGTAGGACTCTTCAACAGAGTCACAATCCAATTGGACTCTTCAGCCATCTGATCTGACCAAATTTTTTAATGCATATAACCCTATAGGTTCGAATCTAAGCTGGTAGCATAGGAACAACTTTCTATACCAATTAATGTAACCATCTAACAATGATGACTCGACGATCGAATAGGTCGAAGTATTGCAAAGCAACCTTCTAGAACCTACTAGCATATGGTTACCGTATAATTTATCCCTTTGATCCAAATGCTCAAAGCGATCTAGGATTTAACTGTCAATCCTAATTTAATCGACCACATTATATTTAAATCTTTCAAATCTATCTCATAGATTATCCTAGCCAAAATTTTACTGAATTGAAATATACTGATGCATATCTCCTACTAATTCAGAGGGATCAATTCTATCTTGACTCATACACTGATTTGATAAGTACTTAATTGCACCCAATAGCCTTCTGTCACTGAGTTAGAAACTCAGATGGTCTGATACTAAAGTACAGTGAGTTGCTTACAAGTCACCGTGGTGATCTCAGATCGGAGGGACACTTATACCCATACCCATCACGAGCTACTCTTGATAGTAGAGTGCTCGGCACATGATCATGTTCGATACGAATGTACTCCTATATTCTATCTGCATGCCATAACAGTATCTCCACACTCCTTGGTTAAGAGGACAACCAACTCATATGGCAGGCAATGACGTATACTTGATAATGCTATCATCCTATTAATAGCATATCATTTGGTCGTGAACATTTTTAAGGATTTAACGACAAATCCTTTTTTGTCAATTAATCATAGTCCTAAAGATTTTATTACAACACAAGAGTTCAAAGATAGATAATTTATAATGAAAATATCAAATAATTTTTATTAATAAAAATTTATATATAATTTACAAGATGAGTACAATCGTTTAACAATTGACTTTGGGACATATTTTTTAACAACTCTCACTTGGACTAAAGCCAATCGGTACAGTATTGAATATCCATCTTCAACTTGTGATCATCGAACTCCTTGATTCTAAGAGCTTTAGTAAATGGATCAGCTAGATTCTTCTTTCCGTCGATCTTCTGAAGGTCGACGTCTCCTCGATCCATGATCTCCTGGATAAGGTGACAGCGGCACAGAATATATTTGGTGCACTGATGTGATCTCGGCTCCTTGGCTTGAGCAAAGGCTCCAGTATTGTCACAGTATAACAAGACAAGATCATCAACGGAGGATGCCACTCCAAGCTTGTCGATGAACTTTCACAACCATACAGCTTTCTTCACAGCATCAAATGCCGTGATATACTCTACTTCGCAAACAGAGTATGCCACAGTATGCTATTGAAATTTTTTCAGCAGATCACTCCATCATTTAGGATAAAAATATAATTTGACATACTCTTACTATCATCATGATTTGACTGAAAGCTGGAGTTGGTGAACTCCACCAGTTTCAAGTCAGTTTTACCATACACAAGCCACTGGTCTTTAGTATTTTTCAAATACTTAAGAATGATCTTTACGACCTTCTAGTGATTTTCTCTTGGATCAGACTAGTATCTGCTCACTACTCCTGGTGAGTATGCCACATTTGGTCTCGTATATACATGGCGTACATAATAGAATCCATTATCGAAGTATGCCATGTCTGGTCTCGTATATGTCATGGTGTACATAATAGAACATATTGTTGAAGTATATGAAACTCTACTCATACGCTCTCTCTCTTGAGGAGTTGTCAGACAATCTCCTTTTGAAAGAAAAATTTTTTCGCTAATCAGAAAATAGCCTTTTTTGAAAATCTCCATGCTGAACCATTTCAGTATGGTATCTATATACGTGGATTGGGAGAGTCCGAGTAGCCTCTTAGATCTATCCCTATAGATCTTCATCCCTAGGATGTAGGCTACTTCCCTCAAATCCTTCATGGAGAATTGTGACGACAGCCACACTTTTATTCCTTGTAATGCAGAAAAATTATTTTTGATTAAGAGAATGTCATCCACATACAACACAAGAAATATAATTATTGAACCATTTGCCCACTTATATATGCAAAGTTCCTCTCCATTCCTAATGAAGCCATACGTTCTGATCACCTTATCAAAATGTATGTTCCTACTCTGAAGTGCTTGCTTCAATCTATAAATGGATCTCTGAAACTTGCACACCTTGGACTCATCTGTAAATATGAACCCTTCAGGTTATATCACATACACCTCTTCATTTAGCTCTCCATTTAGAAAAGTTATCTTCACATCTATTTGTCAGACTTCATAGTCTAGATATGCTGCTATCGCAAGCATAATCCGAATGGACTTGAGCATTACCACAGGAGAAAATATCTCATCATAGTCAATACCATAACATTGACGATAACCCTTGACAACCAAACAGATTATAGGTCTCCACCTTCCCGACTGCACCCCTCTTCCTCTTGAAGATCCACTTACACCCTATGGATTTAACCCCTTCAAGTGGATCAACCAATATCTATACATCGTTGATCTTCATGGACTCTATTTTGGATTTCATGGCTTCAAGCCATTTATCAGAGTCAAACCTCTGCATCGCATCCTTGTAGGTGATTAGATCCTCATCATTCTCATCAAGTTCGACAGGATCCCCATTCTAGACTAAGAAACCTAATTATCTGTCTGGCTGATGCGGTACTCTACCGGATCGCCTTAAGGATGTTTGTTCATTGAGCTCCGAATTTGATCTTATCAAATCTGGTTTAGATTCAATCATTGGTGTCAGTTCTTCTACCTATCGAACTTCATCAGGTTCGATTTTAGAGATACTTATTCCTTCACTAAGGAATTTCTCTTTCAAAAGGTGTGCCTTATTGCTGACAAACACTTATTGTTCAACGGGTAGGTAAAAGTAATATCTTCTTGTTTCTTTGAGGTACCTTATGAAGTTATATTTATCGGATCTAGGACTGAGCTTGTCAGTTTGTAATCATTTAACATAAGCTGGATACCCCTAGACCCTAAAGTAAGAGAGGTTCGGCCTATGTCCTGACCATATCTCATATGGTGTCTTACTAACTAACTTGCTCATAATATTATTGAGCATAAGACAGGCTGTTTCAAGTACATATCTCCAAAAAGAGATCGACAGAGTTGCAAACCCTATCTTGGACTGAACCATATCCAATAAGGTTCGATTCCTCCTTTTCGAGATGTCATTATGCTGTGGTGTCCTTGGAGGGGTCTATTGGGAGAGAATCTCATTCTCTCTTAGATATGTCAAAAATTCACTGGAGAGGTATTCACCTCCTTGATCAGATCGAAGAGTTTTAATATTTTTTTCAGTTTGTTTCTCTACTTCATTACGGAATCATTTGAACATTTCAAATGATTCGGACTTATGTTTCATCAAGTAGATGTACCCATACTTAGATAGATCGTCTGTGAACGTAATGAAATAGCTATACCCTCCTCTAGCACATATGCTCATGGATCCACATACATCAGTGTGTATCAGACTGAGCACATCACTGGCTCATTCATCTTTTTCAGTAAAAGGTGACTTGATCATCTTTCCAAGCAAACAAGACTCACAGGTAGGTAATGATTTATAATCATGTTTATCAAGAATTCTTTCTTGAGCTAATCTGTTCATCCTGTTCTTGTTGATATGACCTAGCCTATAATGCCAAAGATAAATATTTATGACATCATCTGTTCTAGGGCATTTATTTGAAATGTATATTACATTAGACCTAGATACAACATAAATATCATTGTTTAACTGTCCATGCAAAATTATAACACCAATCAAAATGATATTACAAAAAAAAATTTTTATTGATATTTCATAATTGAAATTGGCCAAGAGGCCTACAGAAATAATATTTAAAAGAAAATTAGGACCGTAATGACATTCATCAAGAACAATGTACTGAGACTAGAATACAAGCTTGATGATTCTTAAAGCTAGAACTAGAACTGATCTTCCATCTCTAACATTCAGAAATCTCTCATCTTCTCCAAATCTCTTAATGATCTGAAGACCCTGCAATGAATTGCAAATATGAATAGAGTTATCAGTATCCAATATCCAGGTCATTGTATCAAAAAGAGAAAAGTTATAAGGTGTTATCACATAAGTATCTTGTCTAGCAACTGATTGCTTCTTCTTTTTTAGCCTATTCGGGTCAAGAGAAGCGATATACTGAGAATAGTTCCTCTTCCAATGTCCTACTTCTTGCAAAAGAAGCACTCTACCTGACTTTGATCAGTATTGAACTTAGATTTCTGAGACTGACTCATAGCACCAGGCACCTTCTTATTCTTCTTCTTTTTTTCTTTCTTAAAGGACAACGACTACCTGAAGAAAATCTTCCCATTAGATTCATCATCTTCTTGTGGAGCTGGTAATCCTTCTCAAAAGTCTGTAGCAACCCCAATAGACCGTGGTAGCTGACTACAGGCTTTATCATTCTGAAATAACTGAGGAATGACAAGTAGGACTTGGGTAAGGAGTTCAAGATCGCATCCTTCCCCAGCTGTTCGTACAAGAAAAAGCTAAGTCTGCTCAGTTTTTCAATCTGCGTGATCATGTACAATACATGATCAGTAATAGATGCACCCTCCCTCATTCGGACATTAAAAATTATGTAACTAATCTTGTGCCACTTAACGACGTCAGGAGTACCAAAGGAATCCCTCAACACTTGAAGCATTTTCTTTGGTTAAGCCTCTTCAAATTTTTGACTAAACTCATCATTCATGGAGGCCCACATAATGCAATGAACTGTGGTGCAGTTGTTGATGCGATCGTTGAGCCACTTCAAATAAGTGTCTCAGACCGTGCCTCAGGCATTGGGAGCAAGCTCCTCAGTGTCAGATCAGTTATCACATAAAGGATCCGCTCATGCTCCAGGTGTTGGATATATTCCCTAGAAGCCAATCTTAGCTGACGCATATCATAATACTAAGACATGAATTTATACTTATTGGATATTTATATTACCATTCATATTTTATATGTCCATAAATCATCCAAAAGATTAACAAGATGATGACACATGTTATCAAAGAGTTGAGAATTTGAGACATGTGTCATTGATAGTTAATTTTTAAATTACTCCTGATCATAGGATCATCATGAGGATGGTGATTGATCCGGATAGACCAGTACATGGATCGCTTCCTTCGGGCAGATAAGTCTCAAGTATGCGGTGTAGGGACATTGAAGTGAGAGTGCAGGTGGTTGTTAAAGAATAACTAGCACTAAGCGTGACCAACACGAGAAGTCACATGAAAGTCTGCTCACTCGTTAGTGACTTTCTCGATGCTGTAGTTGTATGACTGATCCTTTGATCTGCGGTGCTACAGCTGCTTGCAGTGTGACTGCTGGAGTTTGACTACATATAAACAGTGACTCAATGAGTTTTTATAGTAGATGTTGGCGATAGTTGGTCCACTGTAGGAGCAGGATATGCATTTAGATTGAATCTATCAATCCTAGCAGAAGGGAGTAGTCCTATAGAATTGAAGAAGCTGAGTCCTTAAGTCTATGACCATAGCAGTGTGATTGATAGAAAAAAATTTTTATGAGAATCACACAATGGACTTGAGCTAATTGAATCTATCATATGATCGATGATGAGGTTTAATGATTCATCCATGATCAGCCATCTAGTCGGGACTCACGATAGAGGGACTGTATCATACGTTAACAGTACCTAAAAGTTCATCATCTTTTATTCTACTGGATTGTCACTACATACTGTTAGGTATCACTGATAGATTGTGAGACCCACAAGCATCATCTTGATGATCGATGATCCTTGGTGGGTAGAGTTAGAATGGTTCCAATCTATTGAAAGGAGTTTTGATGATATTGTGATAGAGATCACAATATATCTCACTACCAGATAGAATAAAACCTATGAGATCACACACAAAGAGCTTTTTGATTGGTCAGATAGTTGAATTGAGATTATGAATCATGATAGAATTTGATTATCAATTTGATTGATGATTAATCCAATATAAAATTTATAATTAAGTAACTCGCTAAAGAGTTAGTGCGTTATAAGAGGATTAATTAGCAATTGGATTGCTAATTGACTCAATTTGATTGAGAAATGAAGCTTGCATCAAGTCTAATTAAATTAGATTTAATTTGACTTGATATGAATTTGATTTGATCAAGCCTAATTGGGTTATGAGATAACCAAATTGCATGAGAGAATAATTCTTTGTTGAATTAGGATTTGGGTTTGACTTAATTCCTAATTAGACTAAGATCGAACTAAGAGAGTTTGAGTTCTTATTTAGACTAGGAATTTTCTTCTTCATGGGTGAACTAAATCCTAATTAGATTGAGATTAAATTGAGTTTGACTCAAGCACCAAGAGTGTGATGGCCCGACCCATGTAACAAACCCAGCCCAAACAAAAAAAAAAGGAAGAGAAAACAGAGAAGACTCCCTAAGGGAGTCTTCTTTTTCCTTTCACCGACTCCTAACCAGAGTCAGAAAGAGGCCCCCTCCAACCCTATTTAAGGAGGGGATCCCTTCTCTCTCTCTCTCTCTCATCGGAGAATCCGAAGTCCATCGACGGCAATTGCTGAAAAATCTTCACGAAAGACCAGCTCTGTGTCCGTCTAATTTTCACGTCAGAAAGCCTTGCCGGTGTCGAAGGTGAGCCTCCTCCCCTTCCTCTCTTCTCCTCCCTTCTCCCCATGCCCATGTGCACGATCGCTGGCGACCGGAGTTACCGGATTTTTTTGAGAAAAGGATTCGGTCCCTTTTGAATGTATGGGTACCGGTGGTCGCCGTCGGCCACCGACATGGCCCTCCTCTTGCTGTTGAGTCACCCTCCTCATGCTGACTACCACCCCCTTGCCGGCTACGCCGTCGGTCGGCCAGCCAACAGGGGATTGTGAGGTCCCCTATTTTGGCCCAAAGAAAGTCTGGGAAGAAGGAAAAAAAAAGAAGAAAAAAAAAGAAAAGAAAAAATAAATAAATAAATAAATAAATAATGATATAAATAATAAAATATGAGAAAGAGAGTTTCTCTCTCTTTCCTCTCTTTTTTCAGCCTGAACTAGTATTTTCTCTCTCTAGATTTGGATTTTCTCTCTCTACTTTCTCTTTCTAGGTTATTTCTCTCTCCTAAGATTTTTTTAAAATTTTGAGAAGAATGATGATGAATTTAAATGATCCTACTGATGGATTTTTGATCTGCGATTATCGGACGGTACACCGACACCCACTTTGATCATATTAGATATTTTTAAGATTCTATTTTTTATGATTTTATTGAATTATCCACATGATAATCTTAGCATGATTTGATCTGATCGATCGAATTTATTGAATCATATCGTTTGAAGAGTCCAAGATGAATTTTCTCTCTCTAAAATTTTCTCTCTCTAAAGTCATGTCTCTCTCAATCAATTTTTCTCTCTTGATCGATTTATCAATGAGAAATTTCTTTTAATATTTTTGATCTGATGAAGAATCTTGATCCATGATTGTTGGGTAGTGTGTTGGCACTCACCTTGATCAGACCATGAATCCTTAGATTTGATCATTCATGATCCCGATCTAGTTATGACTTGATTTGATCATGTTGATTTTACCAATCGAGATATTGGATCAATCGTAATGTTGGATTATGTCACTTAATCAATTTGAATTATACCTCATGAATTCTCTCTCCTCTGATATTTAGCATCCTAATTCTAAGATGAGTGGACCCTTGATTTTTGATTTTAGATTTAGAATATTTAGAGATAAATTTTCTCTATCCTAAAATTAAATTTTATAATTTTCTATTTATTAGAAAGAATTTGAGATAGTTTATCGAATAATAATTTTGATCTTAAATTATTATACTCAAATATTTATCTTCAGGGTATAATAAAATTTAAAGTTTGAACTCTTTTGATCATTATTATTTCTCTGACTGAATGGGAAAGATTAAGATTATGTATTGATATTGACGATTGTTCTACAAAAGATGGATTAGAGTTATTTATAATTTAATTTGATAATGAGTCGATTAATTAAGAGTAGTTAATATTTAGATAAAAAAAATTGATATACTTACTTAGAATAGAGACATTGATTTTAATTATAAGAAAAAAAAATAGTTTTGATTTAGATCAATTTTTGAGTTATTGATTTTTATTATGGAATGACTTAATGATAAAATTTGCTTCAAGAATTAGAATATTTAAGAGTTTGAGGGTTTAAGTAAGAAAATTTTGATGACTAGAAATAGTGATATTGATTCTAATCAACATTGGTGATATTGATCTTTATGAAATGACTTAATGATGAAGTTGCTTCGAGAATTAAAATATCAAAAGTTCGAGAATGAGATTGAAATGATAAATTTTCAACCTTTGAAAGTACGAATAAGAGAAAATATTTTTAAATTTTGATTGATTAGGATGTCATCAAATGATTCGTAGAAGTATGTTTTCCTATCTTATGATGGGTTGAAATTAAGAGTGGTTAATATTTTAAAATAAATAAATAAATAAATAATAATAAAAAATAAATTTTTTATTCAAAAATTAAGATATTGATTTTTTTTTCTATTTACAAGAGATAGATTTGATTTTGATCTAGTCATGAGATATTGAACATTATTTTATAGGAAATGAGAGCATAATTTTGAAATCTTGAAATATTAAAAAACTTTGAGATGTTGGTCTTGATAAATAAGAAAATGAATGGTTCCGTTTCAGATCGATATTTGATATACCAACTTTTTCCTTATGAAATAATTTAAGAATGAATTTATATCAAGAATTAGAATATTGAAATATTTGTGAATGAGATTCAAGTAAGAAACTATGAAGACTCAAGCAAAAAAAATTTTGAGGATAAAATTTCTTTTAAAGGAGAAGAATGTGATGGCCCGACCAATGTAACAAATCCAGTCCAAACAAAAAAAAAAAGAAGGGAAAATAGAGGAGAAGACTCCCGAAGGGAGACTTCTTCCTCCTCTCACCGACTCCCAACCGGAGTCGGAAAGAGGCCCCCTCCGGCCCTATTTAAGGAGGGGATCCCTTCTCTCTCTCTCTCTCATCAGAGAACCCGAAGTCCATCGGTGGCAATCACTGAAAAATCTTCATGGAAGACCAGCTCTGTGCCCGTCTAATTTTCATGCCGGAAAGCCTCGCCGGCGTCGAAGGTGAGCCTCCTCCCCTTCCTCTCTTCTCCTCCTTTCTCCCCGTGCCTGTGTGCACGATCACCGGTGACTAGAGTCGCCGAATTTCTTTGAGAAAGAGATTTGATCCCTTTTGAATGTGTGGGTACCGGTGGTCGCCGCTGGCCACCGACTTGGCCCTCCTCTTGCCATCGAGTTGCCCTCCTCGTGCCGACTGCCGCCCCCTTACTGGCTGCGCCATCGGTCGGCCAGCCAACAGGGGATTGTGAGGTCCCCTATTTCGGCCCAAAAAAAGTCTAAAAAGAAGAAAAAAAAAAGAAGAAAAAAAAAATTAAATAAATAAATAAATAAATAATGATATAAATAATATAATATGAGAAAGAGAGTTTCTCTCTCTTCCCTCTCTTTCTTCAGCCTGAACTAGTATTTTTTCTTTAGAATTGGATTTTTTCTCTCTACTTTCTCTCTCTACTTTCTCTCTTTAGGTTATTTCTCTCTTTTAAGATTTTCTAAAATTTTGAGAAGAATGATGATGAATTTAAATGATCTTAGTGATGGATTTTTGATCTGCGATCATCGGACGGTACACCGACACCCACTTTGATCAGATTAGATATTTTAAAGATTCTATTTTTCATGATTTTATTAAATTATCCACATGATAATCTTAGTATGATTTGATCTGATCGATCAAATTTGTTAAATCATATTGTCTGAGGAGTTCAAGATGAATTTTCTCTCTCTAAAGTCATTTCTCACTCGATCGATTTTTCTCTCTTGATCGATTTATCAATGAAGAATTTTTTTAATATTTTTGATCTGATGAAGAATCTTGATCCATGATTGTTGGGCAGTGTATTGGCACTCACCTTGATCAGACCATGGATCCTTAGATTTGATCATCCATGATCCCGATCTAGTCATGGCTTGATTTGATCATGTTGATTTCATCAATCGAGATATTGGACCAATCATAATGTTGGATTGTGTCACCTGATCAATTCGAATTGTACCTCATAAATTCTCTTTCCTTTGATTTTCTCTCTCCACTTGATTTTTATGAAACCAATGAAGAAATCTCGATCCTATCACTTCGAATCCGATTTGATCCGATAGTCATACTTTGGATCATTTTTGTCCTAATTAGATTTTGATTAGATAAAATTAGATGATCGGACCCAATCTAAATCGTTGAAATATGATATTCGTATTCTTTCTGATTATTGAATTTGATCTCATATAGGTATCATTGACACCTGATAATCGGATATTATGATATGGTTTATGAACTGAAAAATTTTGGAAGAAAATTTATAGAATTATGTAGATTTATTGGAATGCATTCGAGGTAAGTAATGTTTCACTTTTTTTAGATTTATTAGCAAATTATAATATATTTTTTTGACATGATTTGAGAAATGATGCATGAATTGGATGAAATGATATTTTGTTATTGTTGGATATAAAATACCCCCAGTCGAAGTTTGTAAAGGACCGACCCTTCCAGGACTTTTCCGGCTTCCGATCTTGTGTGGCATCTCTCTGAACCCCCTCGACCGTCCGAGCTTCCATAATACCATCCGGACTTCTCCGACAATGAGCTTCTCCATCCATCTACCGGGCCGCTCCAAAGGCTCTCTGGGCCTCACTATCAGCTGACCTTCTACAGTAATCAACTATTTTCCGAACTTCTTTCGGACTTCATCAATATCCGAGCTTCTCCGACAACGAGATTTCTATAGTAATCAGACTCCGTCCAAGTTTCTACAATGGTCGATCGCCTTCAGGATTCCAATCGAGCTCCGACGAGAGCCGAACTTCTACTACGAGCAGTCTACTCCGAACTCCTACAGCGGGCGGCCTACCCTGGATCTCTACTGTAAGTAAATTCCATTCGAGCCTCTACTGTAAACACATTTCTTCCGAACTTCTATTACAGGTAAACTTCAGTCGAGCTTCTTCATAGTCGGATCCCAGACGAGCTTCTACAATGGGACAGGACCCACCGGCCAGGTCGATACTCCGAGCTCCCACGACAACCGATCTTCGACCGAGCTTCTACAATAAGCGCTCTCCTTTCAGCCTTCTACAAGAACCAGACTCCATCCGAACTTCTATAGCGGATGGATATCGGACGAGCTTCTACGATGGATAGACTCCGACAGCTGGATTTCTACATGATTGATCGCCTCCGGTGTCTGCCGAACCTCCCCAACGCCATCCGAAGTCCACCGCCGATCGACCCTCTGTCAGATTCTTCATGAAATCGGACTTCTCCGATGGATAATCTTCAGACGAGCTTCCACATCAGGTAAATCCCAAACGGACTTCTCTAGCAATCGGACTCCTACCAGACCTCACCAACGAAAAGTCTCCATCCGAGCTTCTACAGCAGATGACTCCCACCTGTAGTATCAGCGCCTAAGGTATCTGACAACAGTAGACTCGTCAGCAGCTTCAGAAACATCCGAGCTTCTCTTAGATCGATGGAATAGAGAGCCATTCCACTCCATTAGATGTCCCAGCTGAGCTCCAACCGACAGATCCGAACTCTCTGGCAAGTCACGATAATGGCCACTACCCTGCTCCACTCTCTGCAATGGATTCTGTATGGCTCCACCACTCTCTGGCAAGTCACGACAACGGACACCACTCCACTCTCCATAACAAACTCCACGTGGCCCTGAACGACCCCTGACGCCACTACTCTCCATAACAAACTTTGCGCGACTCTGAATGGCCCACTACCAGGCAGTTATAGACGTCGCTGTCAATCAGTTACGCTCTCCATCTATAAAAAGGGATCTCCAGATACATTCTTCTCTAAGCTCTAAACTCTATCCCAAAACTCTGCTAAAATTTTCACTCGAGCACTCTATTTCTGTTGAGATAGAGTACTGACTTGGGCGTCGGAGGGTCTTGCCGAAGCACCTCCAACTCTGATTTAGACTTTTCTTGCAGGTTCCAGCGATGACCGTGGTCATCTCAACTCCAGCAACTCTGGCTTCGATAGAATTCTGCAACAACATAATTGGCGCTAGAGGAAGGACAGCTGTGTCTTCGCAGTACCCTTGTTCTTGAAGGAGTGCTCAACGGAACTGTCTTCGATCATCTTCTCCGACATCCTCTTCTCCTTCTCCTACTAGATCTCCACCTGATGCCTGCCCGAAAGGCATCCACCAGGCGATCCACAGCCTCCGCGGACAGATCTCAGGCTCTGACCTCACCTTCAGTTTCCCAGGCTCCTTCTCCTCCTCCGGCAATGACGGTCGATATGGAGCAGTTTGACCTATTGGTTCAGCAGGTCAGAGGCCTCACCGAAGTAGTGCAGGCCATGCAGCAGCAGCAGCAACAGCCGCAGACGTCAGTGCAGTTGGAAAGAGCATCACCGGAGTTCCAAGATCTGGCAGTAGGGCGGGCCACTTGGGCCAGTCGTCCTGTCTTCCCCGAAAAGGGGAATCCGAGGATGGAGAGCCCTCAGTCTAATCATAATTCTACTCCTAGAGGATCCCTACCTCTACTCTACCAGAAGACCCTCGAGACTCGCAGTCGAGAGGACCTCCTGGATCGAAGGCTCTAGGAGATGAATCGATGGATCAAAGAGCTATAGTGAGAACATCTGTATTGACCCTCCTTTCTCTTAAATAATCATGCAGGAACCAATCCCGCCAAACTTCAAGCTCTCCCAATTCGAAAGCTACGACGGAACCTCGGATCCGGTTGACCACCTGGAGGCCTTCCGGATAATGATGCTGCTCCATGACGCGCCAGACATCATCTTGTGCCGAGCTTTCCCATCTACCTTGAAGGGAGGAGCAAGGAACTGGTACTCGGTGCTGAAGTCGGGTACTATCTTCTCCTTTGATTAGATGAGCCACCAGTTTGCGGCTCATTTTGTTAGCAACCGGCATCCCCGGAGAGGTTCGGAGTCCCTTATCAACATCAAGCAGAAGGAGGGAGAATCCATCCGAGCCTACATCAACCGCTTTAACATCGCCGCACTGGAGGTCCGAAACTTGGACCAATCGATCGCGATGGCCACGCTGAAGGGCGGTCTTCAAAAGAACGATCTTCTATTTTTCTTGAAAAAGAAATATCCCAGTGACTTTGCTGATTTGCTGGCTCAGGCCGAAGGATATGCCCAAGCAGAAGAAGCCTTCAAGATGAAGGATGAGGAGGCCGTGAAGCAGTGGCAGGCGGAGGACTCCAGCAAGCCCGCAGTTGAAAAAGGATCGAGTGAAGCTCAGCCACGTTCTCGAACTTCCTTCGGAAACAAGCATGTCCAGACTCCTCTCCGGGCCCATAGGAAGAGGAGCCCGGACCATAGAGTTCGACGGAGCTCTCCCCCGGGAAGATTTCACAGCTACGCCCCTCTCAATACATCAAAAACTCAAGTGCTAATGGAGGTTAGAGAGCAGCTATCAAGATCGGAAAGGATGCGCACACATCTCGAAAAGTACAATCCTAATAAGTTCTGTTTCTATCATCATGACCATAGCCACGACATGGAGGAGTGTATTCATCTCCGAGACGAGATCGAGGAGCTCATCAGACGAGATCGGCTCAACAGATTCATTCGACGCCGACCTGAAGGTAAAAAAGATCGGCCTAGGACCCTACCGCAGCCGGAGCCGCTAAGGAGGGAGGAGCAGCCTGAAGATTGGCCTCCAATTGGGATTATCAACTCCATCTCAGGAGGACCCCGATGGGAAGCAGACCTTCCGCGGCTATAGGATCCGAAAAATCTGCGGATGTATTACCAATAGCTTTGCCTTAAATAAAAGTTTTATATTTGCATATTTATCTTTTTGGCATGAACTTATAACGACAGAAAGTAACTCCCTCATTTAGTCAAAATTAAGCATGTTAGGAATAGGAGGAAAACCTCATCCTAACATGAACAAAGTTGAAGGCCCGGTTACTTAAAGACCGGATAGGGGGAGAGGCCCGTGCAACGGCCCTTATGTGCCCCCACAGCCTTGTTAGGAAATGGAGGAGAACCTCGTCCTAACATGAGCAAAGTCGAAGGCCCGATTACTTAAAGACTGGATGGGGGGAGAGGCCCACGCAACGGCCCTTATGTGCCCCCACAGCCTTGTTAGGAACAGGAAGAGAACCTCGTCCTAACATGAGCAAAGTCGAAGGCCCAGTTACTTAAAGATCGGATGGGGAGAGAGGCCCGCGCAACGGTCCTTATGTGCCCCCATAGCCTTGTTAGGAACAAGAGGAGAACCTCATCCTAACATGAGCAAAGTTGAAGGCCCGATTACTTAAAGACCGGATAGGGGGAGAGGCCCGCGCAATGGTCCTTATGTACCCCCACAGTCTTGTTAGGAACAGAAGGAGAACTTCATCCTAACATGAGCAAAGTCGAAGGCCCAATTACTTAAAGACCGGATGGGGGGAGAGGCCGTGCAATGGCTCTTATATGCCCCCACAGCCTTGTTAGGAACAGGAGGAGAACCTCATCCTAACATGAGCAAAGTCGAAGGCCCGGTTACTTAAAGATCGGATGGAGGGAGAGGCCCGCGGAACGGCCCTTATGTGCCCCCACAGCCTTGTTAGGAATAGGAGGAGAACATCGTCCTAACATGAGCAAAGTCGAAGGCTCGATTACTTAAAGACCGGATGGAGGGAGAGGCCCTTGTAGCGACCCTTATGTGCCCCCACAGTCCTATTAGGAATGGAAGGAGAACCTCATCCTAACATGAGCTGAAATTAACTGTCGAAAATAAGAGGAGAACCTCACCTGATGCAAATAAAGACCCAGTTGATCAAGACCGGATGAGGAGGAAGGCCTTCTCAACGGCTCCTCTACGCTCTCATGACCCCGTTAAGAGCAGAGGGAAAATTCTCACTCGAACACAAAAAAAAAAGAGAGGGGGAGATGAAAAGAGAAAGTGACGAACTACACCAGTGACAAGTGAAAAATAAAATACATCAAAGATACAAGAGACTTCATCTCAACGAGAGAGGATACTCCTATCAAAAAACCCTCAGTCACTAAAAGGGAACTAGACACGGGCTGAGGAGAAATCGACTTCCTCAAAGTAATGAGAAGTTTGGATCTCCAAGCTTGAGCATCAGGAGGAAGCGTCAAACTTAAATGGCCTCGAAAAGACCTACGATCATGAACCAAAAAGGCAAATCAACATGGCGGCGATCGGAAACCTTCAAACAACGATGGCGTCGAACAAGATAAAAGACAAAAGGAGTTCGGTAAATGACAACTCAATACCAAAGTGGACAAGGTAATGAAAAATTTTCTTTTCATTTCATTAGTGAAGTATATATTACAAAGCCTTGAAGGCCAAAAAGAGAGACGACAAGAAAAGAAAAAGAATACATGGAAGGATGAAAGGCAAAAAAAAAAGAGGAAGAGAAAGGAGCTCTAAGGAAGCCCAGCTTCTTCCGACTTCAAGCTCTCGATTTCGGTCCTTATTAGGGATTGCCTCAAGTTTTCAACTTCTTCCTCTAGTTCCATCTTTCTCAGCAGCATATTCCAGTACATCTGGTGGAACCACCGGCTCTCACCCTCCGACTCTCGAAGCCTCTTCCTCAGGACCTCGAACTCTACCTCGGCATCTTTGACCGCCTGCTGCTCATGGACTAGCTGAATCTTCAGCCGCTGCAGTTCAGTCTCCTCCCACCCAAGGGCCACAGACAGTTCTGCCACGGTCCCCCTCAAGGAGCGGAGCTTGTCAGAGCCTTGTGCGGAGGCAAGCTGGACTCTTTCAGACAACTGCCTCCGAAGGTGGGCAACTTCGTCGGTCATCGTCTGGAGCTTCATTCGATAGTCCTCTACCTGTCCGCTCCAGCCAACTCGATAGGCATTGTAGTTTGCCTCAGCATCCTGCAACTGCTTTTGAAGGTCGGAGAACTTCTTCGACCAGTCTCGATCGCGGTCGGCTTGGGTTGTGAGCCAAGACGAGCTCCCTTTTAACTAGCCGATCTTCTCCCGTGCGGCCGCCAGCTCGACTTCAAGGGAACTAATCTTAGAAACCTGAGTCCAAGATCGATCGCTGGCATGTTTTTGGAGTTCCTCAAGCTTTGTCATGAAGTCGGCCTTCCTCCAGGTGTATTCCATGAGACCCTTTCTGTGGAGGTCCTGAAAGCGAATAGCCTCTGCAGTGACTTTCGAATGGCTCTTCCTCAGCCAATGAAGTTCATTTTCCAGCTTTTTGGATTTCTTCATCAATTGACGAACTTCCCTTCTGAGGTCTCGGATCATCGACTTCAGAGGAACCCCCTGTGGCAGGGGAAGAGCTTCGGCAGGATACTATCGTTGGGAGACAAAAGCGCCACGACTCAAATTAGTACAAGAAGACAAAAGAGAAGGAAGAGAATACAGAAAAAAAAAAAGGGGGGGCCCTCTGTGAAGAAGAATCTGATTTCATTGATAAAATAATTTTCAAGTACAAGAGAACGAAAAAAATCACCACAAAGAAAAAATACAAAGCTAGAGGTTCCAGACCTCTGGGGCAGAAGTGGAGGGGCTCGACGTCCCCGGAAGGTCGGCAGTGGCAGTCGCAGCGGTCAACGAGGTCCTGGCTGGAGGAGGACCTACAGCAGTTTTGGATGGTCCGACTTCATCGTCGGATGTCTCATCCAGGAAGCCGAGATCCAATTTGGGAAACCTTCCAGCCACCTTGTCTTGGCAGAGTTCGAAACCCTTGATGAAGGCATCCTGGCCGAACTGGACCTTTAGATCCTCCATCTCGGAGGAGGCCTTGAACTCCTCCACTGCTCGGGCCCCTGCCTCCGAGATCAGGGATGAAATCCGCGCTTTCAGCTTGGAAACCTGCACCTTCAACTCGAAAGCCTGCACCTCCAGTTCGGAGACTTCGGCCTCAGCCTTCTTTCTCTCCTCCTCCAAGGCGGCCCTCAGATCGGATGAGGTTTGTCCCTCCTTTTCCAGCACCTCCTGGAGACCTAGGACCTCGACGATCTTCTCCTCAAGGCGGGCGACCCCGGCCATGCGACCTTCCTCCACCCAAGCTACCTCCCTCTTGGCAATCTTTACTGCCTCGACGTTGGTGACAAGCTGGTGCCCAATCTGCAAGAAAGGTCGTAGAATCAATATAAAGGCTGAAGAATAAATTAAGAAGCAAGAAGGAGAAAAAAGTGAGTTAACCTACTTCGAGGAAAGATCCTAGAGAGTCCCAGACCCACGGCTCGAGATCAGCAAGGACGATCCTCTGGACAACCTCGGGCAGAATGCACCCTTTGACCAGCCTCTTTATTAAATCCCTATTGTTGAAGAGATTTTCCCCCAGGTCTTTCTCGGAGCTGCTGGCCCCCTCGACGGCAACCTTGCGACTGCGGCTCTTCTGGGCCAGGGTCTTCTTTCTCCTCCTCCCTTCGGCCCCGGGTGCCCCCTCGGGACGAGCCTCTGGAGCGGGATCCTTGATCGGGGGGCTCCTTGAAAGGGCTCGGGGGACTTTGGGTTCAACGTCGGAAGGAACTTCGACGGCAACGGCCATCGGAGCAGGCACGGCCGAGCTTGTCCCTTCTGTCCTGGCTTTCTTCACCGATCCTGAAGTCGAGGCATCTTTTCTCTTGTGGGTCTTGAGACCCTGGGTTAACCTTCGAGCCATGCCTGTATCCATGTCTGCAATAAAAGAAGATCAACATGGCTCAAGGATGGAATAAGAGAAAGGAGAAGCAGCAAAAAAAAAATGGTACCGACAGGGTTAAGAGGACTCAGGCCGACGTTGAACAAAAGTTGTTCCTTCAGAAGTTCGGAGAGGAGGGGGGCTTGATAGACCTCGAGCTTTTTGGAGGCTTCGAGGTCGTCCCTTTCCAGGCTAGAAGCCCGACAGACGGAATCCCTCAAAGAGCCCCAAGGGGGTAATCCTAGCTCCAAGGTCGGACATCGGACATAAAAGAATCTCTCCTTCCAGTTATGGATAGAAGAGGGGGCACCTTTCAGCAACTCCTTTCTACCGAACTGAGGAGAGAAGTACCACCAGTCCTTTACCAAAGGATGATGCTTGAAGGTGTAAAAATTTCTAAACAAAGAAAGAGTCGGCCGAACTTCAGCTAAACTATAAAGAGAAAGAAATTCTATCAAAAATCTAAAGGAGTTCGGCGCTACTGAGACTAGAGAAATATTCAGAAAATGAAAGAGGACGATAACAAAAGGTGGAAGTGAAAGCCGAAGTCCGACACAGAAGGCCTCCTGATACAGACAGAAGCAGCCAGGAGGAGGGGCGCTAGCCCGGTCAATTGGCCCGGGAAGCTCTAGCTCGTACTCCGAAGGAACTTCATACTGAATCCTTATCATTGAGAGTTCATCCGGAGTCAAAGAGCTGGAGATGGTGTCCGACGCAAAGATCAGACAAGGTTCGATCCCGGCTACGGGTCCGTCTATGGTACAAAGACTCTGGGAAACTGAGGCTGACGAACTCCTAGAACCGCTAGAAGAGGAGATATCGGAAGACATTTTGGATCAAATAGAAGCCACAAAAATGCTGAAAAAAGAATTGAAAAAATAACGAACAAGCTCTCGAGGGAGCTAAACGAATGGAATACGAAGAAGAAAGAACAAAAAAATGGCAAGAAGTTTCAGAACTAACCTAGGTTGGCCCGAGGAGTGCAGGAAGACGGCAAGGATGGTGGAAGTCGATCCGGAGGACACCTAAGGTCGAGAGGGATGCTAAAGGAGGCTGAAGCTCTCAAGGAAGAGGAGGAAATCGAGGGACTCTCTCAGGCAAAGTGAAACCCTTGAAGGAGGAGGACTGTTTAAATACGCAACAGGGCCCGGGGTAGTTATGATCGCGGGTCTCCTCTGGCCGACCTACACTTGCCACGTGTCCTACTCACTATGATCGGCTGCTGAAAATGGCTGACAGCTGACAAAATCATTATTGCACCGTACCTAGAGCCACGCCTCAGCGAGAATTTCGAAAAAATCTTTTCGGATCGCTTTGATTTGAAAAGACTCCGACACCAGTGCGCCAAATGCCAAAATATCTGGCAACCATCGAGTGCGAAAATCGAGGAGGGGCGACTTCGACTGCGAGAATTTCTCTGTACTTCCTTCTTTCAGAACCCAAACTCAGAAGTAGGGGAACTGGTGTTGGGTATAAAATACCCCCAGCTGAAGTTTGTAAAGGACCGACCCTTCCAGGACTTTTTCGGCTTCTGACCTTGTGTGGCATCTCTCTGAACCCCCTCGACCATCCGAGCTTCCATAATACCGTTCGGACTTCTCCGACAATGAGCTTCTCCATCCATCTACCAGGCCGCTCCAAAGGCTCTCTGAGCCTCACTATCAGCCGACCTTCTACAGTGATCAACTATTTTCTAAACTTCTTCCAGACTTCGTCAATATCCGAGCTTCTCCGACAATGAGATTTCTACAGTAATCAGACTCCGTCCAAGTTTCTACGGTGATCGACCGCCTTTAGGATTACAATCGAGCTCCTGTGAGAGCCGAACTTCTACTACGAGTGGTCTACTTCGAACTCCTACAGCGGACGGCCTACCCCGGATCTCTACTATAAGCAAATTCTATTCGAGCCTCTACTGTAAACACATTTCTTTCGAACTTCTATTACAGGTAGACTTCAACTGAGCTTCTTTGTAGTCGGATCCCAGACGAGCTTCTACAATGGGACAGGACCCACCGGCCAGGTCGATACTTCAAGCTCCCACGACAACCGATCTTCGATCGAGCTTCTACAATAAGCGATCTCCTTTCAGCCTTCTACAAGAATCAGACTCCATTCGAACTTTCATAGCGGATGGATATCGGACGAGCTTCTACAACGGACGGACTCTGACAGCTAGATTTTTACAACAATCGATCACCTCCGGTGTCTGCTGAACCTCCCCAACACCATCTGAAGTCCACCACCGGCCGACCCTCCGCCAGATTCTTCATGAAATCGGACTTCTTCGATGGATAATCTTCAGACGAGCTTCCACATCAGGCGAATCCCAGACGGACTTCTCTAGCAATCGAACTCCTACCGGACTTCACCAATGGAAAGTCTCCATCCAAGCTTCTACAGCAGATGACTCCCACCTGTAGTATCAGTGCCTAAGGTATCCGACAATAGTAGACTCGTCAGCAGCTTCAAAAATATCCGAGCTTCTCCTAGATCGACGGGATAGAGAGCCATTCCGCTCCATCAGATGTCCCATCGAGCTCCAGCCAACAGATCCGAACTCTCTGGCAAGTCACGACAATGGCCACTACCCTGTTCCACTCTCTGCAATGGATTTTGCATGGCTCCACCACTCTTTGGCAAGTCACGACAACGGACACCACTTCACTCTTCGTAACAAACTCCACGTGGCCCTGAACGACCCCTGACGCCACTACTCTCCGTAACAAACTCCGTGTGGCTTTGAACGGCCCACTACCAGGCGGTTATAGACGTCGCTATCAATCAATTATGCTCTCCATCTATAAAAAGGGATCTCCAGATATATTTTTCTCTAAGCTCTAAACTCTATCCCAAAACTTTGCTAAAATTCTCACTCGAGCACTCCATTTCTGTTGAGGCAGAATACTGACTTGAGCGTCGGAGGGTCTTGCCGGAGCACCCCCAACTCCGGTTTAGACCTCCCTTGCAGGTTCCGACGGCGATCGCGATCATCTCAACTCCAGCAACTCTGGCTTTGGCGGAATTTTACAACAATAGTTATAAAAATATCTTATTTGAAATGTTATGATGAAGCATGATTGAACATATTGATTTCATGTGCATTATATTGATTGATTTCGATACTACATGATTATATATTTTCTTATTGAAATTAGAATATGAAACATGATTTATGAAGAATTTTGATATAAGAACAATATGAATTGACAACCTGACTATGTAAAGGACCCTGCCAATGGGGGCATATACGTTGGCAATTGATTTATCCTAAAGATTTATGTCACCAGTGAGACCAGCGACATGTCGTCAGAGAGACCAACGACAAACCGTCAGAGAGACCAGTGGTTCTGAAGGACTTTGCTGCCAGATGATTCGCAGCTCACCGCAAGAAGATACACGGTGTTATGACCCTGCCATAGGAAAAATATGATCATAGCTCATGGTTGATGAAAAAAATTTAAGAATAAAAGAAATTGAAATCTCAAAAAAAACTTGAATTTTGAAAAAGAAATAAGTTTGGCATGAACTATATTCCATAATCAAAATTGATTTCAAATTGATGAACTCAATATGCTTATTTTCTATAAATGATTATTTACTTAAATACCTGATGAAATCTGTTGAAAGTGATTATTGCTTATTGGGCTGTCTAGATCATTACCTCCTATTTTACTATTTTTACAGATATTGAGGAATTAAGATGATACAAGATATAAATGGAAGAGTGATCAGAAGCAGAATCTTCATACTTTTATTTTAGGTTGAAAGTCTTATTGAATTTGATGTAAGGCCTATGAATCATTGTTGAATTTATTGAGATATTAAAGAAGAAATTTAGATCATTATGTTTTGAATTTAAATTATTGACTAATTATTCTACTATTATTTTAGGATAGCATGATAAGATGCCTTGCATGCTTATGGGAAGAGTTTTCTATGAATATGTGGCGGTTGCCATGACCCTCGATTCATAATCTCGGATCAGGGGCGTGACACCAAGAGAGAGTCCAAAAAGACTTGGACTCCTTCTCTAATTAGGTGATATTTAATCTAAATAGTTTGGACTCCTAATCAGATTTAAATTTTAATCTATTTGGGTCTAATATTTTTCTAATATGATTAGAATTGGTTAAAGTTTAAATTGGTTTAAATCAGCCACTTAAAGAAGAGTCCTAAAATCTTAAAACTCCTTTCATGCACCAACCAAGTCCCATGCCAACTAGATTTTTGGATGCCTCATCCCACTCCTTTTTGCATGAGTTTTTTAGCACGTAAGAAGCTCTTAAATTCTTTTCTTCCATGAGATAATCTGGGTGCAAAAAAAGTATAGTTGGGCGGCATAAAAAATCAAGAGTCCAAGGATCTTTGGACTCTTATCTTCCTACCAAAACTCTATCTTCCCTTTTCCTATTTAAACATGGGTCTTAAGGGACGGTATCAGACTGATATGGATCAGGTTTTGATGCCAAAAGAGAGAGGTTTGTGCATAAAAAAATCCAAAGGAGAGGTGGGACGTGAAGGTCATGGGGCATGAGGTATGTGTCTTCACATCTCTTCTTTCTTACCAACAGTCAAAAGTTGGTTGTTGGAGACTCTTCTCTCTCTTTTATCCTTATTTGGACATGAATTTTTTTTCTTCTTTTTGTCTAAGACTTGGATAAAAATTTCTACATCTCTAGCATAGATATTTGGTGTATGGATTTAGGAAGATAAGAAAAAAAAAGATTCTTCTCATGATCTCTAGCGTAGAGATCATCATCCTCCTATTTCTTTTTCTTCTCTAAGAGTGTCTTGAAAGAAAAAAAAAATTTCAACCATCAAGATGCGATATCTGCAAGGGAGCTAGCACCCCAATGAGATCACGATGCTTTTGATCAGATCGAAGCCTCGTGTGGATACCCGTAGAGATCGGATGCTTGTGCGGCTTCAAGAGACCTTCGGAAGATATCCACAATCATCAGTTCTTGGTGTAGATCGACCCACGCTAAGGTATGAAGTTTATTTATTTCTCTCTATTTGATTTTTATATTTGAATCCTATCTCATATATGTAGATCCTATTTATAGTTTTAAGATTTGATCTTATGCATACTTAGATTAAATTAGATTTAATCTGAATTTTTAAATTTTGCTACATGCTCATTTTAAAAATTTTTTGTATGCATGAAACTATGAAACTCCAATAGTAGTATCAGAGCCATGTCATATGCATGAGATTAGGATTTAGATCTAAAATCTGTAGAAAAAAATTTCAAATCTGAAAGTTTTTGATGTCGTTCTGACATAAGGTTGCCCTGGTATAATTTGTTATACTATATAATTATCCTAGAATGATATTAAAATTTTTAATTAAATAAAATTTTAAATTTAATTTTTTAGCATATATGTGATATATGAAAGTATGTTTAAGACTAAAATTTATTTCTATGACCTAAACTTTTTCATGTATTGATATATATTTATATGTATGATCTGAAATTATTTCGAGATTCAAACATACTTTTTATGTAAAAAATTTAGATCTAAAAATTTAGATTTAAAATCTAAAATTAGTGCTTGTGCATGAAGGATTGGTCATGGGTAGATCAAATTAGGTCATATAATTGGATTACATCTAGGATTTCTGATTTGATCATATTAGGTCTAAATCAATTTAGCAGTTGATCAAATCGAGTCAAGTATTGATTAGGATGAGATTAATAGAGCTTAAAGATCATCAATTATTGTTGATCGAATCGATTAACACCCATATGTAAAATTGATTAATCTAAGGATCTAATTCGGCTCTATGACTCGAATCTGATTCACCTAAGCTAACGTATCGAGACTAATTAACCAATTACTATCTAAGGTAAGTAATTGAAAGATGATTATTTAATTAGTTTCGTTCGCTTATCTGATCAATTTATTGGTGTCTAAGAAAAGTAATGGGGGACTCCCACCAATCTCTACTTACCTAGCCAATTTAGAAGATTGAGTCTCAAATATGGTTACTTAGCGGATTGATTTAGCCCATGCCAAATAGATCAGTCATATAATGACTGATTAGATGAGATCTAAATCCAAAATCTCTCCATAAATATTAAGTCCAATGGTCTTCTACTATTGTAGATGTGAGGGCATGCTACCGGCATTGATTGTTCTCGACTGGTCACAGTAGTTCAGTTACATCGAAAATACACAACCACTCTATTTGCAAAAAGTTGCTCTATGATAAAGATGGGGTTGGGTCTAATAACTGTTAGGTGAGAGACCCAATGATGACTTTGCACCTACTTATGAATGGTGGGTCTGACTTAACTAAGAAGTATGGGCAACAACTATTAGGTGAGTCCATATGACTTAGAGACCAAGTCGCTGCAACATGCTTAAAGAAGCATCTTGATAAAGAGTTGTCCATGCATCGATGTTCGTATTATCAATAACTGTTAGGTGAGGTGCACGACATCGGTGGGACTACAACACCCACTAGAAATCCAGTTGTCGCATTAGGATTTTTGTTTCTCCACCCGGAGAGTATGAGAGATCTGATAAAATAGTGAGAGTCCTTTTGCATCTAAAAGTTTCTATAGTAAATTATGAAATAAGTATAAATATCCAATTAGAATCTTCACTCTCTGCTGTTTATTGTGTCAGCTTCCAATCCTCTAGCTCAAATCCTAGATATCAATCGGTTAACCAAAATTGATTACATAGACTAGCTCACAAACCTAAGAATCATTCTTAACTATAAAAAAACTAAGCAATATTCTCTGTCAGATTATGCTGATGTTAACAACCTGTCTAATCTAAAGTCAACGAGCTATACTTGATGAGTGGATGGATAATGACAATAAAGATAGGTGCTATATGTTGAAGTCCATGTTAGATGAACTCCAACATATGCATGAGCTATGTTTACTACCAACGACACATTAATTCATCTACAAGTATTGTGAGATGATCAGAATTACACAGTGCATATGATGCGTGATGGACAGTCAGTTTATGATCATTATTTGATAATGATCGAGGACATTAAGAAGCTTGAAAGGCTCAACATGACTATGCATAAGGAATTGCTTGTGGATTTGATCCTGCGATCCCTATTTACTTTATATGGATAGTTTATGGTAAACTACCATATGAATGACCTTATTGGTATCTTATCTGAATTGGTCAAATTGTTGCTAACTAAGGAACCTTGAAAGAGTTCAAAGATAAATACCTAGAGAATCTAAAGAAACAAAAACAAGCCTTGAGTAGGCATATCGAAATTGCTCAATACTATCCTTACAGTTTCTTCTTCTCCCAGTTGAGTTATAGACTCTAGTGATTTTTATGTATAGAGTCTATAGGGAGGAGAGCTGAAAAAGTAATCCTTAAATTGGCAATAGGGTAAGAGTTGTCACTGTGGTCATAGGCATCTATCCTTTGTGGTTATGATTTGGATTTAGTTCTTAGAGACAGTCTCTATCATTTGCATGATGATGCATTAATGTGTAAACTTAATTGAGTAAGTAGTGAATGCCATTGGATCTGAGAGATCTAAATTTGAGATAAACCTCAAAGTATATGTGGAACCTTAGGCTAAGTTATATAGGAAAAGAAATGATTAACAAACTAGAGAAATATGGACTTTTGGGCTCATTGATTATTGAGTCATATCTAGTTTGTACATCATCTCTTTGAGAAAAAATGATCAAGCTATTCTTGTAGGATAAGAGAAAAAGAATCACTGAGATATTTATTCTAGTACACATTTGATGTGTGTAGCCCATTTGATGTGCTAACAAAGGAAGTTGTCTCTACTTCGTTACTTTTACCGATGATCAGTCATGGTATGGATAAATATATGAGATACAAATCTGAAATTTTTAAAAAGTTCAAAGAATTCAGATGTAAGTAGAGAAGCAAATCCAAAAATTTCTAAAGGTACTTCAATTGGATCGAGGATGCAATACCAAAAAAAAAATTTTTCGATTATCTTATAAAATGATAGTTTCATATTGGACCTCTCTTAGTACATCTCAGCTCAACAAGATAATTAAGAAGAGTTGTGGGACTATATGAGATATGGTCTGGTCCATTATGGAATTTACTGATTTATTTTATTTCTTTAGGGACATGCTTTATTTCTATAGAATTGGATTCTCTTTAAATCTGTTTCTACCATACTGTATGAGATATGGGATGGTGAGAACTGAATCTTGATTATTTGAGATCCAAGGATATTCTACCTGTGTCAAGGACAGTAGGTGGATATGTTAGAGGATAGGTTTATAAAGCTCATCCTAAAAGAGTTTGGGATACTACTTTTTTTCTGAAAGGATTACAATGTGATTGTGATACAATATGCTATCTTCTTGAAAAATTGTTTAACCAAGATGAAACAGTGAGAGAAAAATTAAACTCGAAGAGAGTGTCTCTAAAGAGCAGCGAGCCAAAGGATCTAAAGAACCTATTCATGTGAGCCAATATACATATATTCCTCCTCCACCTTGCACATATAGTAGGATCTCCCATCCTCTCGAAAGGCACTTGGATATGCTTAACAGAGGATGTAGAGAAAAATTATTTCTCATGGGAGATAGGGAACATAAAGATGATCCCAAAATCTACAACGAGATGATCTAAGACATCGACTCCAAGAAAGGATGTGAATTAGTTTTTTTGGCTAGATATCTTTTGAAGATTTCTGTATGGAGTAGTTTATAGATTTCACTTCTCGTGATATGAGATTACAAAGTCTATAATAATCTTAGAGTTGGAATATTCATTTTGATGATATGATTAAATTGTTTGATTAGAAACAAAAAATTATGTATTTCCAAAAGGGTTAGTAGGAGTGTCCAATACTGACATCGGTTAAGATATGGTTGTATATAAAATTTTTTATGAAAGACATAAAGCAAGCATCCTATATTCTGAGAATATAAAAATCTATAGAGATAGATGTAATTAGATGCTTGTATTTTTACAGATAAAATATAGAGAGTAGATGCTGAAAGGATTTGACACAGAAATCTCGGAGAGAGGTCTGCTACCCTCTTGGACATAGATGTATGCCATATAATGTACTTGAACTGATATAGTTAATACTGTGAAGATATCAGTTGTATCTAGGCTGAGAGCACTGGATTGCTGTAAAAATATCCTTAAGTACTTGAGAAGAACTAAGAATTTGTTCTTAATTTTTGAAGAAAGATCAAAGCTAGGAGTAGGAGAATATACTAATTCAGATTTTATATCTATCGTTGATGGTAGAATGTCTACATCATAGGTATAATCATATCGATATCTTTGAAGAGTTTCAAGCAATCGATCGATGGAAGCTAAGTATACTGTAGATATGTAGGATGCATTCTGATTCTAATATTAGTCGCAGAATTGGATGTAATGCCATTAGATACCATGATACTATACTGTAAAGACAATGGCACCATAGCCCTTGCTAAGGAGCCTAGGTCTCACCAAATATCCAAGCACATAGAGCAGCAGAACACGCGACTATCTCAAGTAGAAATACATAGAGGTGCAGAGAGCAAACTCTATATAAGATGTGAATAATTTACTGGTAAGTCACTTAGCTAGTTAAAGACTAAAGCCTGTCTTGTGAAGTTGAGGCTTGGTACATGGCAGGTTGGCTTTAGTGCAAGTGGAAGATTGTTGAATGTATGTCCTAAAAGTCAATCTTGGCTGACGCATATCATAATACTAGGATAATAATTTGTACTTATTGGATATTTATATTACCATTCATGTTTTATGTGTCCATGAATCATTCAAGGGATTAACAAGATGATGACACATATTCTCAAAGAGTTGAGAATTTGAAACTTGTGTCATTAATGGTTAATTTTTAAATTGCTCCTGATCATAGGATCATCATGAGGATGGTGATTGATCCGGATAGATCAGTGCACAGATCGCTTCTTTCGGATAGATGAGTCTCGAGTCTGTGGTGTTGGGATACTGGAGCGAGAGTGTAGGTAGTTGTTAGAGAATAACTAGCACTGAACGTGGCTAACATGAGAAGTCACATGGATGTCTACTCACTCGTTAGTGATTTTCTCAATGCTGCAGTTGTATGACTAGTCTTTGACCTGCGGTGCTATAGCTACTCGCAGTATGGCTGCTGGAGTTTGACTACATATAAACATTGACTCAATGAGTCTTTGTAGTGGATGTTGGCGGTAGTTGGTCTACTATAGGAGTAAGGTGTGCACTTAGATAAAATCTATCAACCCTAGCAGAAGAAAGTAGTCCTATGAGATTTAAGAAGATGAATCCTTAAGTCTATGATCATAGCAGTGTGATTGATGAAAAAAAAATTTTATGAGAATCATATAATGGACTTGAACTAATTGAATTTATTATATGACCAATGATGATGTTTGATAATTCATCCATGACCTGCCATCTGGTCGGGACTCACGATAGAGAGACTGTATCATACGTTAATTGCATCTAGAGATTCATCACCTTTTATTCTGCTGGGTTGCCACTACATACTGTTAGGTGTTACTGATAGATTGTGAGACCCACGAGCATCATCTTGATGATCGATGATCTTTGGTGGGCAGAGTTGGAATGGTTCCAACCCATTGAAAGGAGTTTTGATGATATTGTGATAGGGATCACAATATATCTCACTATCAGATAGAATAGAACCTATGGCATCACACACAAAGAGGCTTTTAACTGATCAGATAGTTGAATTACGATTATGAATCGTGATAGGATTTGATTATCAATTTGATTGATGATTAATCCAATGCAAAAGTTGCAATTAAGTAACTCGCTAAAGAGTTAGTGAGTTATAGGAGGATTAATTAGCAATTAGATTACTAATTGGCTTAATTTGATTGAGTAATAGGACTTGCATCAAGTCTAATTAAATTAGATTTAATTTGACTTGACATGGTTTGATTTGATCAAACCTAATTGGGTTATGAGATAACCAAATTGTATAGGAGAATAATTTTTTGTTGAATTAGGATTTGGGTTTGACTTAATTTTTAATTAGACTAGGATCTAACTAAGAGAGTTCGAGTTTCTATTTGGATTAGAAATTCTCTTCTTCATGGGTGTACTAAATCCAAATTAGATTGGGATTAAATTGAGTTGGACTCAAGCACCAAGAGAGAGTCCAAAAAGATTAAGACTCCTTCTCTAATTAGGTGACATCTAATCTAAATAGTTTGGACTCCTAATCAAATTTGAATTTCAATCTATTTGGATCTAATCAATTTTTAATATAATTAAAATTGATTAGAGTTTAAATTGGTTTAAATCAACCACCTTAAGAAGAGTTCTAAAATCTTAAAACTCCTCTTTTCATGCGCCAACCAAGTCCCACGCCAACCAGATTTTTGGATGCCTCATCCCACTCTTTTTTTCATGAGGTTTTTAGCATGTAAGAAGCTCTTAAATTCTTTTCTTCCATGAGATAATCTAGGTGCAAAAGAAATATAGTTGGGCGGCATAAAAAATCAAGAGTCCAAGGATCGTTGGACTCTTATCTTCTTACCAAAACTCTATCTCCCCTTTTCCTATTTAAATGTGGGTCTTAAGGGATGGTATCAAGGCTGATGTGGATCAGGTTTTGGCGTCAAAAGGGAGAGGTTTGTGCATAAAAAAATCCAAGGGAGAGGTGCGACGTGAAGGTCATGGGGCATGAGGTATGTGTCTTCACATCTCTTCTTTCTTACCAACAACCAAAAGTTGGTTGTTGGGGACTCTTTTCTCTCTTTTGTCCTTGTTTGGACATGGGTTTTTCTTCTTCATTTTGTCCAAGAGTTGGATAAAAATTTTTACATCTCTAGCATAGAGATTTGGTGTATGGGTTTAGGAAGAAAAGAGAAGAAAAGATTCTTCTCATGATCTCTAGTGTAGAGATCATCATCCTCCTATTTCTTTTTCTTCTTTAAGAGTGTGTTGAGAGAAAAGAATATTTTCAACCATTAAGATGTAATCTCTGTAAGGAAGCTAGCACTTCGATGAGATCAAAATACTTCTGATCAGATCGAAGCTTCGTATAGATATCTGTAGAGGTCGGACGCTTGTATGATTTTAAGGGACCTTCGGAAGACATCCACGATCATCAATTTGCGATGTAGATCGACCCATACCAAGGTATGAAGTTTATTTATTTCTCTCTATTTAATTTTTGTATCTGAATTCTATCTCACATATGTAGATCCTATTTATAATTTTAAGATTTGATTTTATGCATGCTTAGATTAAATTAGATTTAATCTAAATTTTTAAATTCTGCTACATACTCATTTTGAAAATTTTTTACATGCATGAAACTATGAAACTCCAACATCAGGACTATCTTTAGCTTTTAATATCAATTATCAAAATTTGATCTGATTAACTTCTTACTGTCCAACAGTGATCGGAGTGACAAGTTTGAGGCCATATCTGTACACACAAAAAAAACACAAAACCTAATTAGTATATGAATTTATTGATTCTAAAGATATAGACTTTAATCTAAAGGTTTTCTTACTATTTTATACAAATTGGTAGCCCCTACATCCAATTTGAGAAATTATCTTAATTCCTTAGCAGGCACTGGAATCCACATAGACTACATATAGGCCTGAGGATGGCTCGATCAATCTATATACACCTATGGATAGGTTCTCAATCAATTATTTCTTCAAGTAATTTTTAGTATTTAATTTAGTCTCAAATTTCATTTCAGTAGATGATGGGCCTCTACTAAAAGTTTCGGTTAGGTTAAACCATTAACATGAACTTACTCAGTGATTCTACCTAATGAGTGACCAGGCTCGAAGATGGCTCGATCAACTCAACCATTATCAGATAGTTTAAAGAGTCATCATATGATGAATGATAATTTCATTATTCAGAGTGAACATCAAACGGATGGTGCCTGCAATGTCAATCATAAATAATGGATCCATTATCATTCACCTTAATGGGAGGTTATGATCTAGTTATCACCATAACGAGCTTATTTTAGGGACCTAATAATTTAGAAGATTTAGTCAGTTTAGAGAAGAAGAGAAAAAAAAGATCAATCAGTAGATCACGATCCTCCCACTGACTTCACCAAGTCACTGAATTAGGTTAGATCATGCTGATTGAACTGGCACTTAGATCAGTCACACTGATCAACCTTAATGGCATAGGCTAACTCGAATCATTTAGCAATTTAATCAAAATCTAGTTCACCAAATTGATCAGATAAGTGAGATCGGTGGGGGGGTCTACTAAGCTTGCCTTAGACAGCATCGAAATGACTAGGTAAGCTGCTCTCAATTAAAAATCATCGATCGAAATGCCAAACTTACTTTAGACACCAATTGGTTAACTAGTTTTGATTTGACCAACCTAACGATTCGGATGCAACCACTGAGCCACAATCAAGGTCCATTTGGTCTAATCAAAGACATAGACTTGACCATCTACAACTATTGTATTAGAGAAATCTTGATTAATCTAATTCAACATTTAGTTAGACTTAATCAATTTTTCTACATGGTCAATCAATTCTTTGATTCTAACCTTAGGTCTAACCCAATTAAAGAGAAGGATCCGATTTGAGCTAATCCATGCTCCATGTTTTATGCAATGTCATTAGATCTAAATCACAATTCTAGATCTATTAGGTTTAATACTTAATTCTTAACTAAGTTTTGCAACAACATGGTTAAAATTTTAAAAATAATTTTTTCATGCAAACTTTTAACATCAAATCATAAAATCTTTTAGATCAAATCTAAATTTTTTATAATTTTAAATCAAAATAATTTTGATTAATCAAGATTAGATGTAACTAACCATCTTCGCAACTTGCATCACATACAACAATATCTAGGGATTTTAAGATCTAAGGTTTTGCAAGAAAGTAAGTTTTCTTTTTGCACTTTCTTCTTCATAAGACCTCATAGTGGCACCCTTACATGCCATGAAGAGCACCCTATTGAATGGAAGGAGAGGGTCATGAAACTCTACTTGCTCCTATGATCGGACGGCCTAGTGATTATCTAATCCAAGTACTTTGCTACTCAGAACATCTAATCTAAATAAATAATAATCAGATCTGAAAATAAACTAATTTAGATATAATTTAAATCATAAATAATCAGATCAAATAAAAAAAATAGATCTAAAATTATATTAATTCATATCAAAACAATCATACTCTGATACCAGTTGAAGAAAATATGCGGTAGTACAGTACATGCAATTTAAAAATTTTATGCAGTGAAAATAAAAAATTAAATGATTTAATCTTAATTACATGTATAAGATTCTATTTTAGACTACCATATCATGATCTTTGATATAAAAATATGTATTTTAGATCTGAAAATAAAAATCACATCGATCTCATCGATGCTAAAATTCTAGATCTAACTATTAGATCTACCATAGGATTCAAAATAAGTTAGAGATCGTTACCAAACAAATTTGAACTTGATCTTCTCTGATCCAATGGTTGGAGAAGGTGTTCTTCAAGTCACTCATAGCTACACAGAGTCGTCTGACCTCTACAGGAAGATCCATGCGAAGATAGGTGCAAATTAGAAACTTGGAGGTGCTAGCCTGCAAGTAACTTCGACAGTAGATTTGTTCCTCCTTCTTCAAGTACCTTAGACATTCCAAAGTAAAAGAAGATTAAGAGAAAGAATAGAGGAGGAGAAGAAGAGGCTCTGAAAATAAAAAAAAAACACCAAGAAAATGATCATGGGATGTCCAAGAGAGAGGACCCCTTTTTATAGACTAAGAATTAGGATTTTTCAAGGGCACCAAGAGTCAATGCCAAAACCTCCTTTTGGCATCCCAAAAAATTTTTAAAAAAATATTAAAATATGGAGAAGGATTTTAAAGTCTCACATGCCAAATAATTCTTTAAAAAAAAATAAGAAAAAAATTAATATGATGCCAACAATATTCTATATATGAAAAATCTCTTTCTTAGTTTACCTCTTATCTCTAATTCGGAT
This sequence comes from Elaeis guineensis, assembly GCF_000442705.2. Taxonomy (NCBI): domain Eukaryota; kingdom Viridiplantae; phylum Streptophyta; class Magnoliopsida; order Arecales; family Arecaceae; genus Elaeis; species Elaeis guineensis. The sequence goes on from NC_026003.2 coordinate 79,967,008, forward strand.
CCTATTCGAATTAGGCAAGAGATAATGTTATGACTCATCAGCTATAGCCACCCACTCTTATTGGATTCTCTATCATGATGCCAAAAATTACAACTCAAATCCAATTAAGCATGGAGAAATTGGCATGGATCCAGGTGTAGCGCAGGAGATAAGGATAGAGTCCTAGTTTGACAAGGATTCTTCATTTGCAATTATAATTCTAATCCAAATTAAATTTGGCTTGAACTTACTAATAGAAATAAATTTAATCCAATTAGAAATCCAAATATCTTATCAAATTTTTAATTCAATTAGAAATTAGCCGAGTCAAAATCAAGATCGAATCAGGATCAAATTTTTCTTGTAATCGGGCTCGATCATATCAAATCCAATCAGAATCGAATTGAATCTAATTCAATTAGATTTGATCCAAAGCTCTTTGCTTAATCAAATTGAGTCAATTAGTAATCTAATTACTAATTAATTCTTCAAAAATAGTAGAGTCTCAGTCTCAGTGGGACTCTTCTCCAGAGTCCTAGTCAGAGTAGGACTCTTCACCAGAGTCACAATCCAATTGGACTCTTCAGCCATCTGTCTAACCAAATCTTCTAATGTATATGATCCCATAGGTTTGAACCTAAGCCGGTAGTATAGGAATAACTTTCTATACCAATTGATGTAACCATCTAGTAATGATGATCCGACGATCGGATAGGTTGAAGTATTGCAAAATAATCTTCTAAAATCTACTAGCGTATGGTTATCGTATAATTCATCTCTTTGATCTAAATGTTTAAGACGACCTAGGATTTAATTGTCAACCCTAATATAGTCGATCACATTATATTTCAACCTTTCAAATCTATCTTATGGATTATCCTGACCAAGGTCTTACTGAATTGAAGTATACTGATGCATATCTCTTACTAATTTAGAGGGATCAATTCCATCTTGACTCATACACCGACTTGATAAGTACTTGACTGCACCCAGTAGCCTTCCATCACTGAGTTAGAAACTCAGGTGGTCTAGTACTAAAGTACAGTAAGTTGCTTACAAGTCACTATGATGGTCTTAAGTCAGAGGGACATTTATATCCATACCCTTCACGAACTACTCTTGACAGCAGAGTGCTCGACATATGGTTACATTCGATGTGAATATACTCTTACATTCCATCTGCATGCCATAACAATATCTCCACACTCTTTGGTTAAGAGAATAACTAACTTATACGGCATGCAACGACCTATACTCGATAATGCGATCATCTTATTAATAGTATATCATTTGGTCGTGAATATTTTTAAGGACTTAACGATAAATCCTGCTTTGTCGATTAATCATAGTCCTAAGGACTTCATTACAACACAGGAGTTCAAAAATGGATAATTTGTAATGAAAATGTCAAATAATTTTTATTAATAAAAATTTATATACAATTTATAAGATGAGCACAATCGTCTATCGATTGATTTTGGGATACATTTTCTAATAGTTCGTTATCTACTTCGATAACAATCGACCTCATTTGAGGCACACAGACAGTCTATTCTTTATCAAGCAATAGGAGAGAGAAGACCTTCGAAAGTATGTGGCTTGTTTTAATGCAGTCACTCATGAAGTTAAAAATTTGAATGAGGTTGTTACCATGTCTGGCTTAAAGCGAGGCCTTCAAAGCAAGCACTTGATATTTTCTTTAAATAAAAATTTTTTGAACACCTATGATGAAATGCTTAACCATGTTCGAAAGTATGCTCAAGCTGAAGAAGAAGAAAGCATACTCTATCAGGCAAGAAAAGAAGATAATGGGAAGAAGCGACCAAGAAAAGATGGTGAAGCTCAGTAAAACAATAATGGCTCCAATCGACCTCAGAAAAATTCGAGGTCAAGTAGCCCACCTCGGCACTTTGATTCCTACACTCCTTTGTCTGCCTCTCAAGCATAGATTCTCATAAAAATTGAAGGAGAAGAATATCTCCGAAAGCCTGATTCTATGAAGGCCCTACCAACAAAAAGAAATAAAAGAAAATATTGCTATTTTCATCGAGACTGTGGTTACGATACTGAAAACTGCAGACAACTGTGAGATGAGATAGAAGTCTTGGTGCATCGAAGTTACCTCGATAAATATGTAAGGCCAACAAAAGTAATTGAATATCTACCTCAGATAGAAGAAAATACTAAAAATCACAACTGACCAATAGCTGGGGTCATCAATATGATATCTGGTGTATCACAGAAGGCTGGTGATCCATCTCTAAGGAGGCAACCAATTCTGATCAGTTGAGAGTCGATTTGGATCTTCTATTCTTCATACTTGAAATTTTAAAAATCTCAAAGTATTATCAACAAAAATACTCTATGGAGCTCATTTTTGTATATCATGTATTATGTAAAAATAAAAAAAATCAATCTCCAGATTGGTAAGCCCCGAAGGGCAAAGATGGAGATAAGATTTTTCAATCGATGAAAATTTGATCTCTGAATCGATAAGCCCTGAAAGACCAAGATAGAGATAAGATCTTCTAATCGGTGAAAAATCGATCTCTAGATCGAGCTTAAATCTCGAAAGAACCAAGATCAAGTGAGATATTCAATCTCCGAATTGGATCTCACAAAAATTCAAAGTTTTGATTGGAGCAAAATTTCGAAAGGACCAAAATCAAAAATAAGATATCCGATCTCTTGATTGGACCTCACAAAATATCAACTTGACAAGTTCTAACTTAAATTCTTAGTCAACATGCCCTTGAAAGGAAAGAAAATGAGGCACTAAAGATTGAAATCCTATCAAATATGTAGGAGATCTGACCTGCTTACTCCGAGCTCGAATGGAAGGATGTAGTGGTTCACTTGAAGAATCAAACAGCACAGATTTGCCACCTCGAACAAGCTAAATTTTTTTTTTTTGAACTACTTCTTTCATCTAAAGTGACCTCTTCAGACTCAGAAATGGGAGGTAAATATTGTGGGATCATACCACCTCAGCTGATGTCCTCAGGACTCATACTCAGGAGTTCTCGAATTGACAAGAATACCAATATAAAGCTCGACTATGGCGCTCATCATAAAGTCCAATCTTATCAGAAGATCGAGATTATCTGAAAGCTGACCTCATCGGAAGGATAAGATCATCAGGAGGTCGACCTCATCAAGAATTAGAAGGCTGGCCTCATTGGGAGATCGATCTCATCAGAAAGCTGGAGGCTGACCTCATTTGGAGGCCGACCTCATCAGAAAGCTGACAGCTGAGCTCATCATAAGAGCTGACCTCATCATCATCTGGATACATAGCAGCAGATTATTATTTGTGATAAAAGTCCTCTCAGGTCACATCGACCTCTATCTGACCTGATTCTTCAATATTATCCATTAAGTCGGCTTAGTCCATAACTACTAATAAGTAGAATCCTCATCTCGATTATCTGTCGATCTTTTTCAACCGAATTAGACCTTACGTCGGATTATGGCCGACTTGATTATTGACACTCAAGGCATGGCACCCAATTTTAGATATTTATTGATATCGATCATTCTACATCGGTCTATTACCGATGTGCCATCAAAAGTACAGACGGTTATTTGACAGTTGTCATCCAGCTCAACGATAATTGTTTCTCAGTTGTATTCTAGCTCATTTGCCATGTGGACAGCTATCTCACAATCTCTGTACAGCTGATCATTCTATTAGAATAATCTAATAGTCTAATAGATCTCTAACAGCCTAACAGATCTCTAACAGTCTAATAGCCTAACAGATCTCTAATGGTCTAACAGCCTATTCTTAAGGTCTAAACAAGCTCTCTCTATAAAAAAGAGACAAGATGCTCTCTGAAAGATATGTCTAAGTTAAGTTTGAATATAGATAAAACTCTGCTAATATTTTCATTGAGGAACTAGAGTTTTCTCGACTCAAATTCTCACTTTTTGCTTTCTACTTCTCTATTTTTACTACCTATTCTCAAGATTCTAGCTGATTTAAGCATCGGAGGGTCCTAAATCAGAGAGCACCTCATGGTTTTGGGACTTCTTTTGTAAGTTTTGCTCATGATTCATATCAGCACAACTCTCAACTTTCTAGCTCGGTTCAACACCGTTCTCACCTCCAGAGCTTTATAGTTACAGATACCAAACATATAGAGCATTCCTTTATAACATTCCTCACCATCAGAGGCAATTGCAGTGCAATAAGATTTGTATTATCCCTTATTTAGTTACAATAAAATATGATAAGATAGAGAATTTATCCCATATCATAACTATCGAGAATTTATCCATATCATAGCACAAATCATATCCCATCCTTCATACTAAATATAGAACCTAGGTTAAAAATATAAAAAATCAAAATCTAAAGTCATATTAATGTGGGCCACATCTGGATGGACTTTCATCATATTAGATCAAATAATCTCCCATCTTGCCCAACCTAATATATTCACTTTGTTTTAACTATTTAAATTGCTGAGGTCTATAAATTGAAAATTTTGATCTATATTTTAAAAATTTAGATTTTGCATAAGATATAGGATTTATCATACATACTTCAAAGGCAATCATCATAGTGTCAAATATAATATCAAATCAACACACGATCTTTCATATATTACAAAATAATGACACTTCATGACTAAGTACTTGTAGAACTTTCACTTCATGAACAGGCAAAGCTTGATATCTCTTCCTTGGTCTTTATTATCATCATATGATAAACCATTACAATCAGTATGAAAATAAAGCAAAATGAACTTTACCATGAAACCAAACATGATCACTTACGTAATGTCCAATACATAATATTCATAGTAAGTACTAATGAACCCCATAAGACTCACATGGTTCAAGCGATTCTGTAGTTATTGGATCTACGATCATTGACTTTATATTAATACATTCAACAAACACTATATCATTTTTCATAAATACTTAACACCAAAATGCTTGCAATTATTCATATTTCTCCAATGATGAAAGAACCTTATTGAGTACATAATTATTATCATAGTCTATCTTTAATAATCTGCTAATATGATCAACAACTTTAAATCCTATAATAAAATTTCACAACTAAATGAACTATGAGGAAGTCTCATAATAGATATGTACTTTGCCTTCATAGTGGATGCAGTGTCAATATTCTATTTTATACTCATCCATCATACTGCATCTCTTATAAGTAGGAAGATATATCCGGTGGTAACCTAATTCCTACTATTTAGGTCTCAAATAAAGTTGGAGTCCAAATGATCAATAATTTTAAGATAATTTGATAATCTATATATAAGCATATTGTCTTGTGTACCCTGTGGACAACGCAACCTTCTCAGTAGCTTTCTGATTTTTTATTCTTACATTATACGGATATTGTCCAAGCATGGATACAGCAAATTCAATATCTAAATGGATATAAGCCTAGCCAAATTCAAAATCTCAAAAATAGATACATAGGATATATACCTTATTTTCTTTCTGTCAATTTCTTTTCTTGGACACTATAGCTTATGTAGTTTGTCCTCCTTTATGACAAGAGTAATCTCGGATGAATATCTTTACATCATAAATTTCTTTAACATTATAGAGATGTAAATCCTTTGAGATTATCCAAGCAATACTAAAAACTATCACTATGAATTTCAATGCTAATAGCATAAGCGATTTCACTTATATTTTTCATCTCAAAGTTTTGGGATAGAAGTTGTTTGGTTTTCTTAATAGATTAAGATTGCTACTAATAAGCTGAATATTATCCATATGTATCATCAAAATTATAAACTTATTTCTACTAATATTTTAATATTATTATTCGACATTATTTTTTTTGAACCTAAAGAAGTAATTTTTCTATTAAATCTGAGATACCACTGCCGCAGAAGCTTACTTAAGTCCATATATGGATTTTTTTAGTCTACAAACCATTCTTTTCTTTTCATAAATAATGAAATCTTTAAATTATTCTATGTAAACATCTTCCTTTAGATCATAAATTCAGAAAAGTTGTATTTACATCTATTTGATATACTTTAACAAATCAAAATGAACTACTAAGGCCGTCATTATCCTAAGAGAGCCCTTGATGAAATTAGAGAAAGAATCACATTAAAGTCAACTCCTTCCTTTTGTATGAACCTCTTTATTATAGATCTAGCTTTATACCATTCAATCACCACTAGGGTTCTTTTTTAGACTTACAAAGCTATATGCAGCAAACCATTCATACCTTATAAGTAGGTCAATAAGATCTTAGGCTTTGTTATCCATGAAGATTAACTCTCTTTTCTAGCACTCAACCATTGCAGGGGGTTTTCAAATTTCATGGCCCATGAGAATGTCTTGGATTTATTATCCTTTTCTCCCATATCTATTAGATACACCATATAATATAAAGATACTATCAATTTTCTTATTCTAGTAGATTTCTACGAAGTTGCCAGTTGATCCTTTTGTGTTGATTATTGGATAATTAATTGGTTCTTCCGCAGGAGGGACCTTATGGGTTAGATTTTAATGAAGCAATAATTCCTCCTCAATATTATCTTAAAGAAGAATAATAGAAACCAATATCACTTTAGTTACTTACCAAATATAGTGATCATTTTCTATATTTCCTCAATAATAATGTCTTCAGATGGTTCACTCCCATTAATACTGTCATCCTCTTGAAATCTAACATTTTTAGTTTCTAGTATTTATAATGAAGGAAATGTACCTTAGAATCTGCACCCCGGTGACCTTTCAAGATAACCAAAGAAATAACATTGCTCATCCTCAGGTCAAAGGTATTCTCTTATGCATTATAAATTTTGGCTTCAACTAAACATGAATTCCAATATACTCATATATTGTAAAGTGGGTTTCACACTACTCCACAACTCATATGAAGGCTTTTGGTCTACTTTAATAGGAATACTATTTAAGATATATATATATATATATATATATATATATATATATATATATATATATATATATATATATATATATATATATATATATATATATATATATATATCTATCTATGAAGATGTGATTGCACATGAAGTTCGACAAAGTAGAGCAAAGGTGTGTGATACGCCTGCCTTCGAGCAGAATGATAAGAAGAGTGGTCCTAGTGATCCAGAAAATCATAATTTTAGAATTGCCTTTGAGGATGATTTTGTTTCGCTGAAAAGTGGTTGCAGACCTTAGAACATACCAAGCAGCCATGACATTCATAATTGGGACCGAGTGACTATGGATAGGATTGGAAGTAGTAAGAAGAACACAACTTTCTGGATTTCAAATTGCAAATGCAGCTCCAGCACCGTGAGAATGAACAGAGAGCCATCAAAGTTGATTTTAAGAAATTTGGTTGAGGGGGTTTCCATTGAACAAGATGGTTATAATGGTGATTCACAAATTATATTAATTCCTCACAAATTATAGCTATAGCGCAACTGACCATAAAATTCTTGGGTGAATGATGCTTGAATTCTATCAATCTGTAGCAAAATTATACTCAACTTGCTTGTGGGCCATTACGTTAGAAAAAGAGCTTCTATAGAAGTATGACCATCCAAATTACCAATTGTTATGATAACTCGAGTCAATAAGGACCTGCAAATTTGTAAATAAGGCGACACTCAGTCTAAAATTTAAGCTCAAATTATAAACAAGCAGAGCATATGCTTTGTCTAATTCACACAATGCTCGTCGATTAAATTCATACTATTAATAATAAGACGATCTATTTTTATCTACAATATAAAAATTTCGTATGGTTGCGAGAACGTTGAATAAACACGGTTATTGTCACAAAATTTTATTATATTTATTAGCACTTTTTAAGCTAATTTTGTTGATTTAATCCAACGGTACGCCTTCTCACGTGCTCTGTCATCTGGACCATCCGCCACGTCACCGATCCGCACCACACAAAGGAAACCATCCCCACCGTCAATCCTAAACGCAACGATCCATATCCACCAATAAATCTCAAAAACAATCTAAAATCCTCTTCCAAACCCCGCCCCCCAAAAGCAGTCCTCCGCCTCTAGAAAACCCAGACAACCTCCATTCCCTCCGAAACCAAAGCCCCAATTTCCTCGCTCTATAAATTCTCCCCCATCCTCCCTTCCAATCTCCCCATCTCCAATTCCCATCGTCTCTGAGGAAAGCAAAACAAATTTCCTCTGTTAAGGCAGCCATGTCGGGTCGCGGGAAGGGCGGTAAGGGTCTCGGCAAGGGCGGGGCGAAGCGGCACCGGAAGGTGCTCCGCGACAACATCCAGGGCATCACGAAGCCGGCTATCCGCCGCCTGGCTCGCCGCGGCGGCGTGAAGCGCATCAGCGGCCTCATCTACGAGGAGACCCGTGGTGTCCTCAAGATCTTCCTCGAGAACGTCATACGCGACGCCGTCACCTACACCGAGCACGCTCGCCGCAAGACTGTCACCGCCATGGATGTCGTCTACGCCCTCAAGCGCCAGGGCCGTACCCTCTATGGCTTTGGCGGATGAGATCCATCAATTCCGTGGTTTTTTTTTTCAAAAGAAAAACTCTTTAGGGTTTTGGTCTCTTATGTGAGTGGGATGGGATGCTGTGAGTTATTGTTATGAAAGTGGAAGGGAAACATTAAGTTTCATCTTATCTTATTATGTATTATGAAATTAGGAAGAGGAAAAAAAAATCTAATCTTGCCAGCCAGTGCTGTGATTGTTTTTTGATGTTGGTCAGTTTATTTTATATAATCATGTTTCAATTCAGAGAGTAATTTGGTCTACTTGGTCATTAATATGTGCTGTTGAGGTTTTATATGTTATTTGTTAGATAATTTTGCTTGCTTCTCATCTACAGCAACCTGGATTTAAAATATACTGCCGAGATTCAAAGATACTAAATGTGGGCATTTTAAAACTTGAAAAAAAATATTGTTGCTCAATATTGTGTATGCTCTACCCTCCTGGAACCAGGAGGGAGAGAATTGTAACCGGATATTGTTCTATAGTTTAGTTTGACTTTTGTTTTGTGCTTCTATCTTGATTAGTCTCTGCCATTTCTTGCTTTTTTTCCTTTCACCTTGGATGATTAGGATCATAATTGGTCAAAATATGGATATTGTCAATAACTGAGTTTGCAACATTTTATCCTGGTTTTTCATCCTCCTGTTGAAATCTTGTAATAATATTTAAATGAAGTGTTGATGAATTGTTCTATATTTGATACCCATTATGAAGCATTATGCAGAGGGTGCTTGTCTGTGTTGGACTATTTGATCATCCAACATAATTTGGGCCACACATCTCACCCTCAAGGTGCATGAGATATGCAAGTATATGAATGATGCCCACCTGCAGCTTTGATGAAGGTGTGATGTGTTGTGGATAAAATATTGGATTATAGACTTGTGGTTGTCTTTTTTTGAGGAATCTGGTAGGTTGTGCATCCATGGAAATGTATCCTGGCCTATTCTGTGGGAAGGTCTGTTGCATATTGTACAGGTAGCAAGATGAATTGTAATTTGATAGGGGAAAAAACAAACCCTGAACATGGCTTTAAATTAGAATCATGGAAATGATGTTGGATCTTGGAGGATTCTTGTTCATTCAAGTAGATTCTCTCTTTTACTCACTGTGAGACTAATAATTCCTACCTGTGACTGCTGCAGATCACAAGTGAAGTCCAATGGCCAAAAGGAAGAGATCTACCAAACTAGAAGTTCTTTCTTTGCTGAGCTGAATATATAAGAAACTAGGCACCAATGAGGTTTGGAATCTTTTGATGATATAGGCATTTTTTCCCCCCTGACAAATGGTAGTGGTAGTTCAAATATTTTTCATGCTTATGCTCATTGCAGGATATGCTTTGTTGAGTAATAAACATCATTGACATTTAAAGATGCTGTCAGAATTTGTATTTTGTCACATAGGTGGGGATACATCTGTGTGCATCCCCAACCTATCTTCGATAGTGCTAATTTGTTTGATAATAACATTAATTATTGCATGATTGCTACCGAGCAAGATGCTGCTTTATATATATGTGTGTGTGTACAAATGTGTGCGTCTGTGTGTGTGTGTGTGTGTGCAAATATGTATATGTCTGTGTGTGTGTGAGTGCTCGCGTGTGTGCGTGGTGCGTGTGTCTGTGCACGTGCGTGCGCATGCATGCGTGTGCGCGTATCTGTGTCACATAGGAGGGTCATGTGCATAAAGGGCTCATCTGTTCCTTTATAAAGAGTATGTTCATTATCCTGATACTTTTGTTGGCTTTGCACTTGCTAAAGATGAAAGAGCATGTTCTTGATCTGATGGCCTTCATAGTCATTATCTTTATCCATGGAAGGTCCATAAAATTTAACGTGTTAGTCCTTTCCAGATTAAAGAGGATCCACTATAGAGTGTTTGCATCTGGAATCTCCCTCTTTGAAGCCTCCCAAAACATTGATTGTCATGACTCCACACTTGAACTTGCTCAAATTTTAAGGCATGCTTCGTCTAGCCACTTAGAAAATTGGTATGAAAGTAATACTATTAGTAAATCATCCTGAAGTAGACACTAGATCCAATAGAGTATAGCATGCATTATAATCTATAACTTTGATAAAATCCACTTAGAAACTTAAATGTAGCTTATTAAACATAATATTGACATGATATTTCAAACCAAGGTCAGCAATATCGTTATTGGCTATCGTACTAGTATGTTGCTGGTTTGGTAGGGTACGATTGCTATGGTATGATGTGCATCCCCTACCAATAATTCTTTTTTTTTTTTCACTTTATTATGGTACTGCCTAAAACTGAATGGTACAGATTGAAACGGTATGGTATGTACCCCAATTTTGGGTGGTAATGGGTGGCACAGGTCGGTTTGGGTTGATATGAGGTTTGTAGTGATCGAATTGATGTTTTTATACTAGATTCGACCCTGTATGGTACAGTGCGCCTTGAACCGGGCGATTTAGGCCAGTATAGCAAAAATTGCTTCAAACATACAAGCAAAATCCAAACTACTATGTTTCTAGTGTCGCTTAAATAATAACCAAACATTGAAGCAACTTCAAAATATTGAATTCTCAAGTCCTCTCTTCTACCATATCCCTCACCAAATCACTTTTATAAGATTGTATATAAGCTACACAATTCAATAAGTGAACTGCTGCTGTGGCCAGAGAATTAAATTTCCATTTAAAAACAAATGACTCTTGGATCATAAAGCAAGCATCAATTAATCTCTGAGATTTCAGATGACGGTTCAATAAACAATTTATAACAAAATAGCAAAGTCACTGTTTTTTATATCAAGGAACATAAACTTTAAAATGACTAAAATGCACTGCAAACTTTGGACAAGCTCTGATATTTCAATTTTGTTAAAGGGTTCTGTTATTCATCTAAAGGCACATGAATCCTCACTGCTTCTGTAGATTATGTTACATATATCCTAACCAGCTAATCAACCTAGTGATTTAGCAGACAAATAGTAAAAGATAGACATACAGACTAATAAGGGCATGAGTTATTTAGATGAATGTCACTTAAGTAAATGTCAATTTACTTAAAAGTATTACATGTAAATAAGGAACTACCCTCCTCCCTAATTTGGGTTTGATAAAAGTGCTCAAATATTTATACTTGAAAAGAATAAGAAAAACTGATTTCTCAGCTTTAGTTTAAACTCCATCTTTTTAGATTTGGGTCAAATATTTTGACTTTTAAATGCTAAGATGTTTTGGAAAAATTTGAAGGCTCATAGATTTCATTGTACCCTATACATTGCTAAAACAGAGAAGTTTGTTGGGCAAAGTCATGTATCTTATTCTCCAAGGAATCTTACCTAAAATGATGCTAAGCTACACTCAATGCTTTAGCAAGAAGATTCTGGTTAACATGCTAAACACACACACACATACCCACCCACCCACCCAGAGATATATATGCTGTACATCCCTTGGTATATCAAGCTGTCGTATTGATGCTTTCAATAATTTTGAAGTGCTCAATCTGAATATTAAGATAACTAAAATTGTTATCCATTTGTTATCTTCTAGTGCTTTAGAATTAAGAGGTTCCAAATATTGGAGAATCTAAAGATTTCTAACCTGTCATTCTAACTGACGTATACAGATGTAAATTGGGATTGTAATTCGTTAAAGATGATGGCATTCTTTTCGCCAAATCTAATCACTTTGGAGTATGTAGGGAGAATGGTGGATTTTAAATTTAGGGAAGCGTTGAGGTTGGCTAAGGTATATATCAGCTTCGAAGCAGATTGTGATGAAATAACTATTCCCTCACCAGACTCTTGGGCATTCTGCCTCATGCCAAAATTCTGTTTTTAGAGATAGTGGGTGATGCTAAGGTATGTTAAGAATGTCTATCAATGATTTATGTGATCTTTGTAGAAGCTTTTTTGTCAGGTTTATGAAGATTTGCTTTATCTTTTCTCCTGATGCAGCCTCCAATAGATCAATTCACCGAAAACACTTGGTGATGAATATTTGGATGACCTCAAATGAGTAAAAAGGCCTTGATTCGGTTTCCTCTTCAATGTGATCTTGTAGTAGAGAAATTTTGAGATGGATGTATGTCATTTTACATTAAGTCTAGCCGTAACATGATTGTCATCGATACCATTTCTTTATGGCAGATTTCGTTACTTTATGATAATCATGACCACTAAATTGGGTAGTGTCATAGTCTAAGAGCAAAGGGGAAACAAAATCAATATTAGTTGTTTAGGCTCATGAGCACATGCTTTTACATTATGAAGATTAGAGCATTTTTAACCAAAATCAGAGGCTCTAATATTTGAAGTGAAAAAACTGAAACCAAGGAACTCTTAATTTTAGGATCTTAAAAATAATTAAGTTAAATTTAAAAATGGAGCTATAAATTTTAGGACCCTAAAGTACTTGAAATGAGTGCTGAATTGCTAAAAGTATCTAAAAAAGGTAATATATCAAAAAAATATAAAAAAGAAAGAAAATCCTGGGTTTATTTGATTATCTGCTTGTTGAAATTTTGTTCATTTTCTTGTGCCTAATATTTTCTAAATTGTGAGATTACTAGTTTGCTTCATATTGATGGCATATGTGTTTATACATGTATAAGTTGTTAGAGTAGATTATAATTACAGATAGCAAATTATAACTACAAAAACCTACTATAATCAACATCTCAAAGCAACGTTAGAGAAAATTCCAGGCATATTTAAACATTTAGTTAATTTTTTTAGATTTGGCATGCTTAAGAATCAAAAAGTTGTGCCATTACAATTGCTTTTGATTGGCTGCTGAAATGAGCTACAGCTTGGCTTTAGTACCATAAGGGTGTGATATATTTTTGGGTATCTGAAATTTAATTTTAGATCTAAATAGACGAAGATGGTAAAGGTTGATTTAGGTGACTCCATAATTTTGCAATCTCATCTTGATTAATATCTAAAATTGTGATTGTGTTGTTTAACCTTGCTTGATATGTTTGTGCAAGTGCTTAAAAGTTTTATCCAATAAATAGTGAAAATTATCAAATACCTGTTTTTCATTTATTTTCTCCTATTGAAGTCTTGTGATTATATTTCATGTAAATATGGCTCTCATACCATAGCTTGCTTATTAGGCCATCACCTTGTGGCTTCTGAGCAATCTTGATGTAGTATTGGACTAAAAATTCCTTGTTAGACTCCAACTTGTTGACTTTGAAATAACCAGCAAAGTTTAAAGAATATCTCTTGGAACAGTATTCTATCTCTACCATGTATTACATAAATTTTCTCGATATTTTGTTCAAGTAAAAACAGTTGATGGGCTCCCGTTTTCTTCCTTAACTATGGAAGGTTGCTTCTTTGAGACCACTGAACTCAGTTATTTTCTTACTAGCATCCATAGTGCATCCATAGTGTGGTGTTGGGATGTCCCGATTGAAGTAACATGATTCGATAGTACTTAATGAAGATTAACTGACACTCTGGAGCATTTTACAAAATTATAGAACTCTAGTTATATCCTATCATAAGGCACTAAACCATTATGAATTGGGCACATATTAAGTATGAAAAGCAGGGAGGTCACTGATACCTGCAAATTTGCAACCTAGACCTTATGTTTTCTAGGGTTGGCAATAGATTAAGTTTGATTGGGTTCGGTTGGGTTAAGAAACCCTCAAATCGAACCCACCCCCTTTATAATTAGGTTGATATGTATAAACCCATATGTGACCCATTTACTTGATATGGACCCATCCCCAACCCATCAACCTAATTAGCACATACTTGTCAAATTATTACCTTAATAAATGAAAATAAAATATGGTGAAAAATAGGTGATTTAGATTCAGCAATCAAAATAAAACGATAAAGCAATGAGTAAAAATTAAAGTGAAGAAAACATGATAAATCTTAAACATGCCAATTCCCTTCACTTTTCTTTTCAATATTTTTTACTCTTTTACGCATTAATTATGCAGCCTTTGTAATCATGTAAGCCAATCCTTGACTAGATTATAGCACATCACATAATAATAAATGACTATTACACAGGGCTTTGGGAGTGGATTTTAAATGTTTGTTCCACATACAGTGACTCATTGGGTTGGAAGGGCCAATTCCATACCTCACCTGTTATTTACAGTTGGATTGGTACCGGCTAACCCTTACCCAATGCAGTTATAAAAAACCCTTATCTGAACCCATTTATTGCATGTGTGTTTAGTCATGCCAAAAATTGCCATCTTTTTTATTTGGAGATTTTTTAAAATAATTTTAATGGGCTGGAGCAACTTGATTGTGTGACTTATTGAGCACTATGTTGAATTTGTGCCATAGAAGTTAATTATTGGCTAACACATTATGTAATTTCAAAATTTATATTTATACTTGTAATTTTTTTATTATCAATAAAAAAAAATTTTCATTCCAATCATATTTATATATCTATGATTTATCTTAAAAATTAACAAAGATGATTTTTGTATATTCTTAAAGTATTAAGAATTTGAAATATACATTAATTAGTGGTTAATTTCTAAATGCCTTAGATCAAAGAATCGTCATAGAGGACAGTGATCAATCCATTCGAGATCGGTATATAGTTCACCTTCCTTATGGGCAAATGAATCTTCGGTCTGTAGTATAGGGATATTGGGATGAGGATGCGGGTGGTTGTTAGAGAATAACTTGCACTGAGCGTGACCAACACGAGAACCATATGGATGTCTATTCACTCGTCAATGGTCTTCTCGATGCTGCAATGATGTGAGTGGTCCTTTGACCTACGGTGTCATTGACTGTTCACAGTGGGCTACTGAGTTTGACTGCACGTTCTTTTGGTCTCTAGCTATTCGAGTTCTTGCTGTGTATGTTGGCTCAGTAGGTTCATGTTTGCTGTTTGGAGTAGGATGCATCTAGATAGAATCTATCGATCTTGATAGAAAAGGAGAAGTTCTATGCAATTTGCGAGACTGAGTTCAGAAAGTTTTTGGCTAAAGCAAGTGTGAATACTAGCAAAGAGTTTTTACGGAATTCACAAATGAACTCGAGTCGAGCCAATCTTGCATGTGACTGACGATGGGGTCTGACGAATTCTCCATGATCTCCGTCAAGTCGGGACTCACGATAGAAGGACTGAATCATACGATAACTGCATCTAGAGATTCGTACTTTCATAATATTGGATTGCCACTACATATTGCTAGGTGTCACTGGTGGATTGTGAGATTTATTGGACGTCGTTTTGATGATCGATGGCCCTCAAAGGATAGAATTAGAAATATTTCAATCCATCGAAAAGAGTTTCAATAATATTGTGATGGAGATCACAATATATCTCATTATCAGATAGAATGAAATTTATGAGGTCACACATTAAGAGATTTAATCTCGAATTTGCCAATTGGATTTATGAAATTTTAATTAGGTTAGGATTTATTGAAATTCTATTAGGTTTATGAGAATCATACTAACACATAATTAAATTTAGTTCTTCTCGAAATTTTGATTTGATCAAGTCTATAGTTTTGAATCTAACCTAAATCTATTTGGCTTTAATTAGGCTCTTAATTGTGAGTTCAAGAGGATTGGATGATGTCAATGAGTTGGTATAAATTATCATAACATTATCTTTTCATTATCTCCTAATTATCTCTAAGAGTGCATGTGGAATAGATGGAAATATAGGAGATGCCTGCTTCTCTTTTTGGCAAGATCAGGGGGCGCCAACTCCTTGGATATGACAAGAGGGGCCCACCCCCTTCTTATGGATTGGCATGGAGAAGAGAGAGAGGGGCCATGCCTCCTCTCATATGTTAAGAAATCCCTAGGGAGCACCAAGTGTTGGCGCCCCAAACTACTTAATCTATATGAGGTGGAGCATCCCTTGTACCTACTTAAACAGACTGATAATATACCAATTATATATGATTTTATTGAAAAAAATCAGATTAAAAAGATAGAGTATTCTTATGAGATAAGGATACGATTTTTTAAGATAATTGAATTCTTATTATGAGTGAAGGTAGAGATTATATAAAGAGAAGGTCTCTAGGGTTTCTAAGAAGAATTTTTGATAAAACAAAAAAAAAGGCTCTGTCTCTCCCTTCTCCATGCCTCCCTTCTTCCCTCTATTCTCTTCCACGCCCAAGGGTTGGACGTCCCACTTTTCACACGCCAAAAGTCTGAGATGATTTTTCTTCAAGAGCGAAGAATGAGGAGAAGAAGAGATAAGGTTGCAGATCAAGGAGTTGATCCCATCATCTAGATCAAGGAGTTGATCAAAGTTCTCAAGGCTGAGATTCTACTTGGAGAAGAAGAATCTACTATAAGGAAATCAGTTTGAGATTCATCTCGGTAGATACTCGTAGAGGTTGGATATGTGTGCGGCTCGAGTATCTATGAATTCATGATCATTAGTTGCAGTGAATATCTATCCGCGCTAAGGTATTGAGATTCGATCTCATACTTATTTTTAAATTTCAGATTATATATATATATTTTTTTAGGCTTGGGTAGGATTAGATATAATCTTATACATGTGGGGTTAAAGGGTTTAACCCGATTATTTTTCGCTGCGTTCAAAAAAAAAATTTTAAATTTACATATGCTGTCTACCCAATTTTCTAACAGTGGTATCAGGGCCACTGATTTTTGAAAACACATGATATGATTTTTCTATTAGATCTGAAAGTTTTAATGATTTAAAATTAATCTTGTGCTGATATAAGATTATCTTAATATAGGGTTTATCCCCTATATTGCAAATGTTGTTCTAGCAGAAGATTGATCAAATTTGAAGACTGTTTTTCAAGCAATTAAATTAATCTTTTAGATCTGAAAATTAGTATATGTGATATGTTTAATTTTAAGTTTAGATCTGAAATTAGAATGATTAAAAGTTCACATCAAACTGATATAAGGTTGTCCTGATATAAGGTTTATCTTTTATATGGTAAAGGCTATTCTAGTTTGATGTGAATCAATTTTTGAAAAAATATTTTTAAAATATTTTAATCATTATTTTAGATATGATTTTATATGTATTTAATATGTATAATTTTAGTTTTAGATCTGAAATTTAATGTATATGTGATGCATATTTAATTTAGATCTGAAACTACGTATATATATTATATATGACATTAGGTTTATATCTGAAATAGTTTCAAGATCATAAGCCACTAATGCATACAATGAAACATAATCTAAAAATTATTTTTAGATCTGAAATTATGTTGTTACATGAGGATATGGGTTGAACAAATTAGGTCTAATAATCAAACTATAATTAGGGTCTAATTGATTAGATCAGGCTAGAATTTATTTTCGATTTTGAGTAGTTGATTGAACCTAATCAATGACTGATTAGGATTAGGTCAAAGGGGCTCAAGATCGAGTTTAGTTGTAGTTGGTTGCATCGATTCATATTTTGATGTGAATTAATTGATTTAAGACCGAATTTGGCTCAGTGGTTCGGATCTGTTTCAATAGATAATCTAATCGATTCTAATCGATCAATTTGGTGTCTAAAGTAAGTATTTAGATGGTGGTTATTTAATTGGTTTCATTGTCTGGCTTGATCAATTTTGATTGGTGTCTAAGGAAAGCAATGGGGGGACCCTCACACATCTTAACTTATCTTCACACATCTTAACTTATCTGGCTATCTTGGGAGATTCAGTTTCGTGTTAGGCTACTTGTTGACTTGAGTTCACCCATGCCGATTAGGCTGGTTGGACATGTTAATGTGCTGACCTGAATATAATCAGTTGGATGTCAGATCTGTTGATTTAGAAGAGACCTAAACCCAAATCTCCTCATTAAAGATTAAGTCTAGAGGTCTTCCATCATTGTAAAGATATGGTTGCCTTCCTAGCATTGATCGTTCTCGGCTGGTTACAGTAGTTCGGTTGCATCGAGAAGGTACAATCACTCTATTGATATTTGATGTCCCGGAGTAGAGATGGGGTTGGGCCCAATAACTGTTAGGTGAGGGTCCCAATGACGGCTTTACATCCGCTGGTGAACGATGGGTCTGATTTAACTAAGAAATGTGCTAATAACTGTTAGGTGAGGCCACAGGATTTAGAGATCAAACCCACTGCATCTTGCTTAGTGAAGCAATGAACAAAGTATTGTCCACTCATTGGTCTGTACTTACCAATAATTGTTAGATGATGTGTGTATAGGTTAATGGGACCGCAGTACCCACTTGAAATCGATCGTGTATAGATTTTCGTTCTTCATTCGAAGAGTGGGTGATTCGAGGAAATAGTGGAAACCTTTATTTGTTTTTAAAGTCTCTAGAACAAACAATCTTATAAGTACAAATATCTAACTAAAAATCATTCTCTCTGCAGATAACCATGTCGAGTACCAATCCTTAGCTTGTATCATTGATATCGATAGGTTGATCGGCACCAACTACAAAGAATGGCTCCAAAATCTGAGAATCATTCTCAGCTTCAAGAAATTCACCCATATCCTAGACCAAGATGTGTCTGTATTATCTACTCATCCATCTCTTGATCAACGAGCCACACTTTAGAAATGGATGGATGAAGATAACAAGGCAAAGTGTTATATCTTAGCATTCATATCCAATTATTTTCAGCAACAGCATGAAGACATGAGGACTGTCAGAGAAATGCTGATCCACTTGCAAGAGTTGTGTGGTGAACAAAGTCGCACAGCTCGTTTTGAGGTCTTTCGAAGACTTTTCAGAGCGAAGATGCGTGATGGGCAGTTCGTCAATGATCATTGTTTGATAATGATCAAGGACATCAAGGAGCTTCAGAAGCTTGGTATGAACATAGACAAGAAATTGCAGGTGGATCTAATCCTCCAGTCTCTTTCTGATTCGTATGGGCAGTTCATCATGAACTATCATATGAATAAAATCGATAGTACTTTGTCTGAGTTATTGAATATGTTGGTAACAGCAGAGGGCACCTTGAAGAGTTCAAGAGATACAGTTCTGGCTATGGAGCGGATCTTCTCCAAAAGAAAGTCTTCTTTTAAGAAAAAGAAAAAGCCTACAAAGAAGCAGAAGAATGAGGTCAAGCCCAAGAAACAGGTTCCAAAAAAGACCGACAACAAGGGAAAGTATTTCCATTGCAACGTCGAAGGGCACTGGAAAAGGAACTGTCCGGCCTACTTGGCGACTGTCAAGAGCAGGAAGAAGGACGAGCTTTCTGAAGGTACATCTGAATTGCTCGTTATTGAAACTAATCTAACGATTTCTTCTTCTTCTAGTTGGGTTCTAGATTCTGGAACAAGTGCTCATTTGTGCGCTTCTATGCAGAGTCTTGAAGAAGTCAGGGGGCTGAGGAAAGGCGAGATCACTCTCCGGATCGGCAATGGAGCAAGGATTGTTGCTGTGGCCGTCGGAATCTATTCTCTGCGACTACCGTTAGGACTTAGTTTAATTTTGAAAGACTGCTATTATGTATCTGTAGTCAGTAGAAATTTGATTTCTATTTTTGTGCTGGCACAGGATAACTATAATTTTTATTTCAATAAAGACATATGTTCAATTTATTTCAGAAATAAAGTTGTAGCACGTGTTTTTTTGATTGACGATATTTACCATTTGCATATGGATGCGAGTGTAAATATTAATGAGCAAGTTGTGAATGCCATAGGATCTAAGAGACTTAGAGATAAGATTAGCTAAAGGTATCTGTGGCACCTTAGGCTAGGTCATATTGGAGAGGACAGACTCAACAAATTAAAGAAAGATAGTCTTCTCGAACCATTGACTTTCGAATCTTATCTAATTTGTGAATCGTGTCTTCAAGAAAAAATAGTCAAACTATCCTTTATGGGACAAGGGAAAAGGTCCATTGAGATATTAGCCTTGGTACATACTGACGTGTGTGGCCCATTCGATGTACAAGTCAATGGTGGTTATATCTACTTCATAACCTTTACTGATGATTATTCACGGTATGGGTTTGTGTATTTGATGCATCGAAAGTCTGAAGCTTTTGAAAAGTTCATAGAGTTCAGACATGAAGTAGAAAAACAGATCAAAAAATCCATAAAGATTTTTCGATCAGATCGAGGAGGGGAATACTTTAGTGGGGAATTTCGATCCTGTCTCAAGGATAATGGCATAGTCTCATAGTGGACACCTCTAGGGACACCTCAGTTTAACGAGATATCTGAAAGGAGGAATCGGATCCTATTAGATATAGTTCGGTCCATGATGAGCTTCATAGACCTTCAAGTTTTTCTCTGGGGACATGCTTTTTGTGATTCATCTTTTGAATCGGATTTTTTCTAAATTTGTTCCTATCACACCATATGAGTTATGGCATGGTAAGAAGCCAACTCTTGGGTATCTCAAGATTTGGGGATGTTCGGCCCATATCAAGCGATAGCAAACGGACAAGTTAGAGGCTAGGTGCTTTAGGGCTCGCTTTATAAGGTATCCTAAGAAAATCATGGGATATTACTATCTTCTTAAAGATCATAATGTGATTATGAGCCGTCATGTTGTCTTTTTGAAAAAAGAGTTTATCCAAGATGGAGGCAGTGGGAGGAAGATCGAGCTCGAAAAGAAAATCTCTGATGAGCATCGAGTCCAAAAATTTGAATCCAATAATGAGTCAGTAGATATGATACCTCTTCCACCTCGTAGATCAAGTAGAGTCTCCCGTCTTCTTGAAAGATACTTAGGTACTTTTACAGAGAATTTAGAGGAAGTATTCCTTGTGGGAGATAGGGGCATTAGAAATTATCTCAAAACCTATGATGAGGCAATGATAGATATAGACTTCGAAAAATAGATCGAAGCGATGAAGTCAGAAATTGACTCTATGCATTTCAACCAAGTTTGGTCCTTTGTAGATCCACCTGAAGGTATTGTACCTATTGGGTCTAAATGAATTTACAAAAAAAAATTGGGTCGGATGGTAAGGTAGAGAACTATAAGGTAAGGCTAGTTGCGAAAGGTTATAGTCAACACGAAGGCATTGACGATCATGAAATCTTTTCGTCCGTAGTCATATTGAAATTCATCTGTATTCTATTTGCGATAGCAGTATTTTATGATTATGAAATTTTTTAGATGGATGTGAAAATTGCCTTCCTAAATGGATATCTTGAGGAAGATATCTATATAGAGCAGTCTTTAGGTTTCACGTCCAGTGATAATGATCACAAGGTCTGCAAGCTGCAAAGGTCCATATATGGACTCAAGCAAGCATCTCGAAGTTGGAACACTCGCTTCAATGATGTGATCAAAATATTTGATTTCATAAAAAATGAGGAGCTGTGTGTATACAAAAAGATCAGTGGGAGTGCTGTCACATTCCTCGTATTGTACGTGGATGACATCTTCTTGATTGGAAATGATATTCCTGTGCTGACATCGGTCAAAGTATGGTTGTCGAAAGAGTTCGTCATGAAAGATCTAGGAGAAGTCTCCTACATTCTTGGTATAAAGGTCTATAGAGATAGATCTAAGAGATAATAGGACTCTCACAGCAAATATACATTGAGGAGGTGCTGAAGAGGTTCAGCATGGAAAACTTCAAGAGGGATCTTTTGCTCTTTAGATATGTCATTTATCTCTTCAAAAAGATATGCCCTGACACACATGAAGAGATCCAACGTATGAGCAAGATGTTAGATTTATATCTTAGAAACTAATATGGCTGACACTTTGTAATAAATTTAGGACATAATTTTATACTTAATACATTGATTTGATCAATAAAAAGATAAATTTATTTTTCATTCAAGTGTGATGTGTCTTTGAATCGTCCATAAAATTAGTTTTGATATATATTCTCAAGATGTTGAGAATTAGAGGCATATATTTAATTTCTAAATACTCTCGATCATAGGATCATCATGAGGACCGTGATCGATTCGGATTGACTGGCACATAGATCGCTTCCTTTGGGATAGATGGATTTTTAGTCTACAGTGTAGAGATATTGAGCGATAAGTACGGATAGTTGTTAGAGAACAACTAGTACTGAGCGTGACCATACGAGAGATTACTTAGATTTTTATTCGATCGTCAGTGATCATCTTGATGCAGTAGTTATGTGACTGATCCTTTGATCTGAGATGGCACTGTTGTTCGTAGTGAGGTTGCTGGAATTTGATTGACACATAAATATGGATCTCAATGAGCCTTTGTAGTGGATATTAGCGACAGTTGATCCACCGTAGGAGTAGGATGTGCATCAAGATGAGATTTATCAATCTTGGTAGAAAGGAGTAGTCCTATGGGATTTGAGAAGTTAAGTTCGAGAATTCGTGGCTATAGTAGTGTGATCGATGGAAAAGAATTTTCATAGAAGTCACGACTAGACTTGAGCTAATCGAATTTATCATATGATTGATGTTGAGATTTGACGATCTATCCATGACCCACCATCAAGTCGGGACTCAAGATAGAGGGATTGAATCATACGTTAACTACATCTAGAAGTTCATTTCAGTTCTATTGGGTTGCCACTACATATTGCTAGGTGTCACTGATGGATTGTGAGAGCTCACTAGAGTTGTTTTGGATTGACAATCCTTGATGAGTTAGAGTAGAATTGTTTTGATCCATTGAAAAATATTTTAATGATACTTTGATAGAGATTATTGTATATCTCACTATCAGATAGAATTGAATCTATGAGGTCACACAACAAAAGGATTAGGTCTGAAATTAGTAATTGAGCTTATGAAGTGTCAATTGGATTTAGAGAAACTCGATTGGGTTCAAGATAACCTTGTTAGCACATAGTTGGACCCAATTTCTCTTTCCATTTGAATTTTTTATTTGATAAAATAATTCAAACTTAATTACTTGCTAATAATCTATATGAATTAGATTCATGAGACTCTAATTATTGGGTGTCTAAAGTTTTGGATCAATTGAATTTAATATGCATGTCTCTAATTAATTTTCTTGATAGTTTATCTTAGGCGTTACCTTGATTTGATCAAGTTGAGTGTATCCTATGATTAGAGAGCCTCTTGATCTTATATGGGGCGTCCCTTGGGTGTGTTTTGGGGTGTGAAATAATAGGTGTAAGGGCTCCAATTGTTGGCGCTTAAAGGGTCTTCTAAAGTAAGTTGGATAACTTAAGTTATTAGAAAATTCAATACAAGTAGGACTTGTATTATGAGATTGAATAGGATTCAATCCTTATGCTTATTTAAAGAGACCTCCCCTAAGATCCTTAGAGAATCCAACCAGCAGCCACCCACACCCCATAGAAGTCCCACACGCCCTCTCTTCCTCCCTTTTCTTCTCCTTGGGCGTCCTCACGCCATAGCACTTGGGGTGTCCCACGTTCATCCTTATGCCTAAGGCTGTTGGGCATTCCATCTATTGCTGGTTGCTGGTGTTTTGTAGTAGCACAAAGCAAGGGAGAAAGGCAAGAGAAGAAGAGAAGAAGAAGATCAAGGAAAGAGATCAAGTGTTGATTGCGATTCAGGTTTCGTTCAGATTCAGTAGGCTGAATTTTTTTAGAGAAATAAATTCAATTTGAAGAAGGCTATTCTAGACTGATCCCGAGTAGATACTCGTAGAGGCTGGATACTTGTGTGGCTAAAAAAAAATCTCCTCTTGCAGATTCAAATTTGAAGAAAGAGATTGCGAAACAGGTATGTGAATTGATCATAATCTGAATTTCAGAATATGTCAATTTTAGTATATGAATTAGATCTTTGTGGTTTTATATTTTTATGCATGCATGATTTAGATTAAAAGTATTTTAATCTTATATTCTGTTGTGGTGTTTAGAAAATAAAGTTTCAAAACACACATGCATGCCCCAAATCTCAAATTCCAACAGTGGTATTAGAGCCACGGGTTTCATATTGCTAAAATTGTCATACATATTTTGAAAAGGATTTCAAAATTTGATTTTTTCTTGATATGTGGGATGTATAGATAAATTTTAGAATTTAGAATTTAATTTTGGGTTTGATTTTAGAACATATATTTGATATGTGAAAGCATGCATAGATCTGAATTTTGATCTAGAAAGAATTCTAGTTCATGTTTATATGATACATAGATGCGTGCATGAAACCTAAAATTTTATATGATCTAAATTTTGATTCATATATGTAATACATGATTACATATTTAGATGATAAATTTACTTTTGATATGATCCATGATTAGTATATGAGATATATGATATCATGTAGTAGATTTGAATTTTATTGAGATCTGAATTTTACATGCATATATATGACATATGTTTGTATGTTAAATCTGAAAATTATTTTTATGATTTAAAATTTACTTTCATGCAAAAAATTTAGATCTAAAATTTGTGTTTGTGTATGAGGATTTTGATTATGAAAAAATCATAAATCAGGTCATGTAATAGGATTGCATCTAAGATTTTTGATTTGAGTCATATGGATCTAATTCGATTAAATAATTGATCGAACCAAGTCAAGTGTTGATTAGGATCAGATCATTTAAGTTATATGATCATGCAATTATTGTTGATCAAATTGATTGAGTCTCATATGTAGAATCGATTAACCTAAGGATCTAATTTGGCTCAACAGTTTGAGCCCAATTCGTTAGAGTTAACCTGTTTGGACCAATTAACCTATTGGTGTCTAAAGCAAGTAACTGAGATGTGGTTATTTAATTGGTTCCGTTCGCTTATCTGATCAATTCATTGATGTCTAAGGAAAGCAATGGGGGGACCCCCATCGATCACCACTTATCTGGCCAATTTGAAAAATTGAATCTTAAATGGTTTGCTTAGCGGTTTGGTTTAGCCCATGCCAATTAGATCGGTCATATGATGACTGATTAGATGAGACCTAAAACTAATTTTTTTCATAAATATTAAATCGATAGATCTTCCACCATTGTAGATATGTGGGCGTGCTACCGGTGTTGATTGTTCTCGACTGGTTACAGTGGTTCAGTTGCATCAGGAATACACAACCACTTTATTAGCAAAGAGTTTCTTTAGGGTAAGGATGGGGTTGGGCCCAATAACTGTTAGGTGAGGGACCCAATAACGACTTTGCATCTCTTTGTGAACGATGGGTCGGGCTTAACTAAGAAGTGTGGGCAATAATTATTAGGTGAGCCCACATGACTTAGAGATCAAGTCGCTGCAACATGCTTAAAGAAATATCTGGGTAAAGAGTTGTATACGCATCGGTGTGCATATTACCAATAACTGTTAGGTGAGGTGCATGTCATCGGTGGGACCGCAGCACCTACTAAGAATTTTTTATCACGTTAGGTTTCCGTTTCCTTCTCAGAGAGTGGAGGGATCTGATAAATTAGTGAGAGTTATTGTTTGCATCTTAAAGTTCCTAGAAACAAATGTAACATTAAGTATAAAAGTCTAACTTGAATCTCTATTCTCGCAGTTAAACCATGTCAGCTTCAAACCTTCTAGCCTGCATTCTTGAAACCAATCATTTGACTGGAACTAATTACAAAGACTGGCTCAGAAACCTCAGGATTGTCCTAACTTTCGAAAAACTAGATCATGTACTCGATCAGGAATCCATAGTGCTATCAAACCGTCCTATTGCTGAGCAAAAGGTTGCTTTTGAGAAGTGGATGGATGAAGACAGTCGGGTTAAGTGTTATGTGCTGGTGTCTATGTCAAACAAGTTGCAAAGCCAGCATGAGCATATGCCTACTGTCAGGATTATGATCACTCACCTGCAAGAGTTGTATGGTGAGTAGAGCCACACAGCGCGCTTCAAGGTATTCAAAAGATTTCAATCTGAAGATGTATGAAGGGCAGTCAGTCCATGAGCACTGTATGATAGTGATCAAGGATATTGAGGAGCTTGAAAAGCTTGAACTAAAAATACAAAAGGAATTGCAGATGGATTTGATCTTTCAATCCCTTACAAGTTTATATAATCAATTTATTGTAAATTTTTATATGAACAAGCTTGATTGCACTATACTCAAATTGATCAACATGTTGGTCACTACGGAGGAAACCTTGAAGAGTTCAAGGGGCACTGTTTTGCTGTGGAGCAGATTTCTTCCAAGAGAAAGTCTACTGGGCAGAAGAAGGCAAAATCCGCTAAGAAGCAAAAAAAGAAGAGCAAGCCAAAGAAGGAAGTTCCTAGCAAGGCTGAAGCAAAGAAAAAATATTTTCACTGTTATGTTGAAGGCCACTAGAGGAGGAACTGTCCAAAATACCTAGAGAGCCTAAAGATCAAAAAAGATGATAAACCTTTCGAAGGTATGCTCGTAATTGAATCTAACTTTACGATTTCTTCTACTTTTAGTTGGATATTAGACTCTGGCTTGAGTGCTCATATATGTACCTCAATGCAGGGTCTGATAGAAAGTAGGAGGTTGAGGGAAGGTGACATTGATCGCTGTCGTAGGTGGTCAAGAATAAAAATTAACTCAAACTATATAGATAGGGTGAGTCAGGATCATCTCCACAGGGATTTAAGGTGATTATCTATTTTTTTTATGAAGAGAAAAAAAATAAAAGAGAATTGATTGCAGAAGGATTAATAAGAAATAGAATAGTAAGAAATCAAAAGTGTAAATTAAATTATGAAAGAAAATAATTCAGAGAAATAATTCAGAAATTCTGAATCCACCATGCAAAGAGATTTATTTTCTTCTTTTTTTATATTATAATATTTAATTCTTATAATTATGGTATTAATATAGTTTATCTCTAAGGGATACGAACTGTATCAGTAGATTACAGCTTGTCCTGTTGGAGTATAAACTATCTAAATTCAATTACAAGATCTAAGATTCAATCTAACATACTACGATCTATCTCTCCAAAGTACGTACCGTATCAAGAGATCACAACACGTCAATAGAGGATATAGGCTGTGTAGGTTGGATCAATACCTCAGAAATAAGTAAAAAGATATGAAATAAAAGTAGAATTTTATTGCATAAAAATTAAATATAAAACGAAAATAAAAATCTATTTATAGGCTTCATCATATTCCTAGATTGAAAAGATTTAACCACGCATCAAGCTCTCTAGCTCAATAATCTTCCAATAATTGATCTCTAAAGCTTCTTGAATTTTTTTCTATTTTTTTTTTGCTTTTTCTCTAATTTTTCTCCTCTTAAAACTTATTCCCGGATCTCCTATTTATAGATAATTTTTTCATATTTTTCTGATCATAAAAGGAGTCCTAAAACCCTTAGAAAACGTATTGATCTCCTAGGAATATTTCTGACCATCGGATCTGGATTGGACCGCTCAGATCAGTCCAAAAATCAGCTTTTTACTCCTTATCAGGGTCAGATTCGATTCTGACCATCCGATCTGGGTTCGGATTGGTTCTGGGCCATCGGATCGCGCCATATATCTTCTCTTATAAACCGACAACAAACGTGGATCGTCGGATCTGGGTCAGGATGGATGTCACCCGTTGGATCGCACAAAAGAGACTTCCATCACCCGTAGACCGCCTGTGGACCGTGTGAAGTTTTTGGTGGACCGTGCTCTATCTCTATAGACCGACCGACCGTAAGAGAACCACATCGAATGGGAGGAGAGGGCCTTTAAACCCTACTTTTCTCCTATGACCGGATGACCATGGCAACCAACCCAATTAGACTACTTGCTACTTAGATCAAGTATATCTAAATATATCAATTTCAAAATTTAAATTTCAAATTTCAAATTTTGAATTTTAAATTTCAAACAAATTTCAAATTTTAAATTTTTGAATTTCAAATTTTGAATTTTAAAATTTAAATTTTAAATTTGAAATTTCAACTAAATTTCAAATTTCAAATTTTGAATTTCAAATTTTGAATTTTGAATTTTAAATTTTTGAATTTTGAATTTTGAATTTTAAATTTTAAAATTCAAATTTTAAATTTTAAATTTTAAATTTTTGAATTTTGAATTTTGAACAAATTTTAAAATTCAAATTTTAAATTTTAAATTTTAAATTTTAAATTTAAACTGTTAGATTACAACTTAATCTACGCATGCAAATATATATCATATTTTAGAACCCGCTCTGATACCATTTATGGGAAAAAATGGTGCAGAGGTAAAACAGTAATTTTAAAACTTTTTCAAAATTATTATTTTATAATGAAAAAATATTAATTAATCTAATTAATTAACATGTATAAATCCTACACAAGGATCTAAATATGATATAATAGCATGCATTTAAATTTGAATTTTGAATTCTCTACCGTAAACATTTTACTGTTATGTGTTCAGAACACATTATCTTTGTGCGGATAGTCGATCGCCGTAATCTGATCACTGTCGGGAGGATCTGATCGTCGCAATGCAGCCATACAGTGTGTCTGGCCTCTGCAGATCGTCCACACGAAGCTTCCGGTCTGATCGGCTCCTCACGAATACTAGTTCGTGGCTGAACCCTTTTGATGTCTAATGTTGATCGAACTCCTTCGATCTTGATCTGCCGACTCCTCGGATGCTCCAGATCATCAGCAGATATACTTGAGAGGTTGATGAAGCTCTCTCTGAAGTTTGGTAGGCTCACGACACTTGTAGCTCACCTTCTCACTTTTCAAACCCCAGGCAAAAACCTTAGGTTACTCACTGAAAACCCTGCACCCACTCTTGTTTCTTTTCTTTCTTTTTCTCTCAGAAGTTTTTGAACTTCCTACTCACGCACAAGGCTTCCTCACGCCCACTATTCTCTCTCGAAAAATTTCTACGCACGCCCCACCTCCCTTTCTCTTTTAAAACAGTGCAAGACGTGTCTTATCCGTGTGAAAGGATAAAGATAAGTGGTTGCACACTTGAATTCAAATCGAATTTGAATTCAAATGCAAACAAACTCATCCTTATCCACTCTGGGTATGAGAAGAGAGGAGGCATGGCTTTTTTGTGCGTGGAGAGTTTACACGAGAAACTCTTTCTCGTGTAAAGCAAGGGGCGCACAAAATGGATAAGGACATGGTGCATGGGATTAGTTATCCATTTAAATTCAAACACCCTTTGAATTTGAATGGCTAACAAATCATGTTTATCCAAATAATTGGCGTACAAGTGTGGGCATGGGAAGGCCTTTGCGTGGGATAAAATTTACGAGAAGTTATTTCTCGTGAATTCAAATGGGCGTAGAAGAAGTGAGGTGGCATAGGGAGTTGAGGTCAAGGTGGTTTCTAATTTTAAATCAACCTAATTGAATCAACTTAATTAAAATAAGTTAGGTCCAATTAGATTAATTTAAACCCAACACAATTAGGCTTAATTAGGCTCAATAAAATTCTAATCAAATCAGGAATTGACTAAGCCCAACCCCTGATCAGATCAGGGACCAAAACACCTTAGTGATTAGGTCAACACTTAATCTAATCGGGTCAAACCCAACTGAATCCAATTCAATTGGACTTGATCCAAAAATAATTACTCAATCAAATTGAGTTAATTAGCGATCAAATCATTAATTAAATCTCTCATAAATATTGAGTCCAAATCCGATGAGCAATCGGGCATCAGAGTCCATCGATATGAAACCCTGATCAAAAAGTTCCAAACCAGTGGGACTCTTTACCCCGGTACCCAAAATGTGTGGTACTCATGATCAGAGAATCCTGATTCTCGATCACAGGTCCCAGATATGTACGACTCATAGTCCATGAGCATTAGGATTCTTCATCAACCATTAGATCAGATAGGAACCTCTAATGTGTGTGACCCCGCAGGTTCGAACCTAAGCCGGTAGCACAGGAATCAATTTCTGTAATAATCGAAGTGACTATCTCGCAATGGTACTCGACATCTAGATAGGTCGAATAGTCGCAATCGCAACATTCAGAACCTACGTGAATATGGTTACTGTATAATTCATCCCTTTTGACCCCTGTGTTTAGGACGACTCAGGGTTAAACTGTCAACTCTGATTAGATCATCCGAATCGTGCTCAACTCAAACAGTCCTGTGACTCCTCACTAGGACTATCCTGGTCAAGATTTTGCTAAATTGAAATACGACTGTACACAGCTCCTGAACTGGAGTGGTCAATCCCATCTTGACACACGCACCGACAAGTCAAGTACTTGACTACACCTAGTAGCCTTCCATCACTGAATTAGAAATTCAGGTAGTCCAGTACCTAAGTGCAGTGAGTTGCTTGCAAGTCACCGTGGCGGTCTCAGGTCGGAGGGACAGTTATACCCATATCCCATTGGAGCTAATCTTGACAGCAGAAAAGGCTCCGGAGTCGATCACGTTCAGTGCAGATGTACCCTTACATCTCACCTGTATGCCATACCAGTGTCTCCACACTCCTTGGTTAAGAGGACAACCAACCCATATGGCACACAATGATCTATGCTTGATAAACGTTGTCATCTTTGGTAACAACGTATCATTTGGTCGCGAACAGGTTTAAGGACTAAACGACAAATCCTCTTTTATCGAGTCTAAATAGTCCTAAGGACTTCACCACAACACAAGAGTTCATTAGAAGATGAAATATTTTATGATGAAAAATATTAAAATAATTTTTATTTATTTATAATTCATATACTAATATAAAAAAGAGCACAACCGTCAACAGGCTGACGATTGGCTTTGGGACACTATTCCCAACAAGATCGATCCCCGAGC
Organism: Elaeis guineensis; assembly: GCF_000442705.2. NCBI lineage: Eukaryota > Viridiplantae > Streptophyta > Magnoliopsida > Arecales > Arecaceae > Elaeis > Elaeis guineensis. The sequence goes on from NC_026003.2 coordinate 79,998,023, forward strand.
AAGCTAATTGGTTAATCGAGCACTGACAAGTGGCGAGTGCCCATTTGATATTTTCAAATTGCCCCTTCGAATAATGATGGTGAGAGGATCTTGCGAATCATTTCCTAACAAGATCAGATCTCTTCATAATCCATCAGGCAATAAATTTTGATCTTATCGAAATACGGCACTGATGCGTAGTCGTTGATAGCACCAAAAATAACTCTACTCACTACATAGGTAGGATGAGTCGAGATCGTATCCTCAGGGACCTTGAGCTAAGTTGAGATTGCAAGATAAAAGAAAGAAGCGTTGTTTTTGATTTAGAAAATAAATTATCTTAAAATTGAGGTAATTAGAAAATAAAGAGCTCGAGAGTTTTGAATTACTTTGCACTAGCAGAGTTGTATCTCTTTTTTTTAATTAAATGGATGCGATTAATCTTAAAAAAAATACCTGTCTTTCCTCGGCACGCTCCGTACCCGTAGATCACGGCGCATCTCCGAAAAGTACTAGGTAAATAACTCTTCTTTCCTCGGTACGTTCCGTACCCGTAGATCACGGCGCATCTCTGAAAAGTAAAAGTTGTTCCTAATATTAATCTAATAGGAAAGCATAAATAAAAGCATATAAAGGAGAGCAAATAAAGAACTCATGACGATTTAAATAAAAAGCATAATCTTTATTGCATATAAAGAAATACAGGAAAATTTATTACAATAAACCATCTCTGTGTTGTTACAAAATTTCTTCTCCACTCCCGAGACTGTTAGCCTAGCTGCTCATGAAGTAGTCCCTTTCTATCCGTCTATGCAAGGCTCTAGAAGAATTTTTGGGCTCCCCCCTCCAATGGGAGTACAAAAGTCTTTTTATAGGTGTTAGGAGGGAGGAGTTTTATATGATTTTTCGATGTGGAACTAAAGAAAATACAAATCTTTTCTTTCAAAATATTTCTAAATATTAATTTTTTTTCTTTAATAAGCATCTGTTTGACCGCCATCAAAAATTCCTTGTGAACCCGTCTGCCGTGCGCCCACACCCGCGCGATGCTGCACCCGTGCCCGCGCTCACGGCCACGCCACGTCCACGCCTCATGCGTTCCGCATCCTGCACTGCTATCGCGATCCGTGCTTGCCTCCGCGTCCGCCCCGCGTCCGCACGTTCACGCGCCCGCGTCCGCGCGTTCATGCGCGGGCGTTCACGCGCGCCCAGAGCATTTCTTTTTTTGAATTCACGTGAAACATTCTTTGTATATTCCAAAAAGAAACTTTTGTTTCTTCACAATGATATCTATATCCTTTTGGATTCTTTGCATAGTATCTTCATTTTCTATAATATCATATGCATCCTTGTTTTATTTTAATTTTATTTTAAGTTCAAATTTCTTCAAACTTGAGTCTTTTTGATCTATGAATTGAACTCTTTGTATCGGTGATCATCTTTCCTGTAAAACATAAAAATAAATATCAAATTTTTAATAAATAAAATAAATTAAATATAATTTTTTGCTTTAAATGACTTAAATTAAGTGTTTATCACACCTCCCAACTTGAATTTTGCTCGTCCTCGAGTAAAATAGATATATCAGCCTTGTGTACCGACTCGGTCTTGAATCAAAAATTAGGTTAGGCATCCCAAAAGGTAGATGATACTTGGTCAGACCATTAAAGAGATATTTCATTGGATTATCAATTTGACCCAATTAGTGGCTGAGTATTAACTAAAGAAATTTCAGAGCTTTTCTTTCACCAACTCCCCACTTTACTCTTTAAATCCTCTAACTTAATGGAAAAGAGGTTTATTATCTTCTTGCAATTTAGTCTCCTATATATATATATATATATATATATATATATATATATATATATATTTTATAACATTGCCTACCTTTTTACGCGAACCACAATGCTTAGGCGAAAGGGCCCGGTTACTCAGTAGGAAACCAATGTTGTTATTTTTTTTTTTTTTAAAGTAAATTTTAAGAAGAATTTTTGCATACCTCGATCTTTCCATCCAATTTCTCATGAATCAGATTCTTTATTGAGATCAGTAAGAAGAGGGTTGTAGAATCATTCCTAAAATTTGATCTAGTTTAAACCCTACCATTCATTGGGTTTTCTTAATAATTTATTCCTCAGTATCTCTAAAATTATCTTGACCGTTAATCATTCATTTATTAGGATGCCTAATTGACTCTTAATCAAAATAAAATTTGAATACACAAAACTAATTATTTCTGATCATACTCGAGGATTTGATTAATTTTCTTCCCCCCCCAACTTAATCTACATTATCCTCAATGGAGTAGGAAAGCAAAGAAAATAAAAGGAGAGAGTGCACCTGGGATAATTTTGCTTCGAAAGTTGAAGATAGCTTCATTGATTAATAGGCTCTTGTTTTAAATTCCTGCAGCTGCGGTAAAGTAAAAAAATATGAAATCGTTGGGTTGCCTCACAACAAGCGCTAAATTTTACGTCTTCAGCCAGACTGAATTGAGTATTATGGCAGTTTTGGATCCACTAAATCAACAGATTCAATTAATTCTTCATCACTAATTCCATCTATGTAAGGTTTCAATCGCTGACCATTCACTTTAAAAGTGTTCCCCTGTTTAGGATTTTTGAGTTCTATAGCTCCATGAGGAAATACCTGAGTTACAATGAAAGGTCCGTCCCAACATGAGCGAAGTTTTTCAGGAAACAGACGCAATCTAGAATTGAAGAGCCAAACTTTTTGATTGGGCTCGAATATTTTTCGTGTAATAAATTTATCATGGTATGCTTTAGTTCGCGCCTTATAAATTTTGACACTCTCATACGCTTCATTGCGTAGCTCTTCAAGTTCATTTAATTGGAGTCTCCTATTGGAACCTGCATTTTTTATATCAAAGTTAAATTATCGTATGGCCCAAAATGCACGATGTTCCAATTCCACCGGTAAATGACAAGCTTTTTCAAATACAAGTCGATAAGGAGACATTCCTATGGGTGTTTAAAAGCAGTACGGTAAGCCCATAATGCATCGTCTAAGCGAAGAGACCAATCCTTTCTATCGGGCCTAACCATCTTTTCTAGGATATGTTTAATCTCCCTATTTGACACCTTTACCTGACCATTAGTTTGGGGGTGATATGGTGTGGCCACGTTGTGTAAAATATTATATTTTTTCATAAGTGCTTCAAAATGTTTATTCGTAAAATGAGTCCCCCCATCACTAATGATCACCCTTGGGAAGCCAAATCGACTAATGATGTTTCGTTGGATAAAATTAATTACAATTTTATTATCATTAGTCCGTGTAGCTATTGCCTCCACCCATTTTGATACGTAATCAACTGCCACCAGAATATATTCAAATCTAAATGAGGCTGGAAAAGGTCCCATGAAATCAATCCCCCAAACATCGAAGATTTCTACTACTAAAATGGGGGTCAGCGGCATCATATCCTTCTTGGATAAATTTTCTGTTTGCTGACATCGTAGACAACTTCGGTCAAATTCATGTGCATCCTTGAAAAGCGTTGGCCAATAAAACCCACTCTGCAGTACTTTTGCTGCAGTTTTTCTTCCACTAAAATATCCCCCACATGCCGAAGAATGGCAAAAAGTGAGAATGCTTTGAAATTTACTCTCGGGGATACAACGACGAATAACTTGGTCAGGACAGTATTTGAATAGTTCAGGTTCTTCTCAGAAATAATGTTTAATTTGCGAGAAAAATCGATCCTTTTCTTATTTTGTCCAGTGAGAAGGTACTTGTCCTGTTGACAAGTAATTGACAATATGGGCAAACCATGGAGAATGGCTAGAGGAGATTGCGAAAAGTTGTTCGTCAGAAAATTTTTCTTTGACCTCATCTATGCCTATCGTGTGTTCAACTAAGATCCTGGAGATGTGATCAGCTACCACATTCTCAGAACCCTTCTTATCTCGGATTTCCAGATCAAATTCTTGTAAAAGAAGGATCCATCTGATCAAACGTGGTTTAGTATCTTTCTTTGAGAGGAGATGTTTCAGAGCCGCATGATCAGAGTAAACTAGAACCTTAGACCCTAACAGATATGAGCGAAATTTTTCAAGGACGAACACTACTGCTAGTAGCTCTTTTTCTGTTGTGGTGTAGTTTAATTGAGCATCGAAAAGAGTCTTGCTAGCATAATAGATCACATGTGGCTCCTTATTGATTTTTTGGCCTAAGACGGTACCTATTGCAAAGTCAAAGGCATCACACATAATCTCAAATGGAATGGACCAGTCAGGGGGTTTTATTATGGGTGCTGTTGTCAGGGCTGTTCATAATGTGTTGAACGCCTTCAAACAGTCTTCATCAAAGACAAATGGTGTATCCTTGGCCAATAGATTGCACAAGGGTCTTGAAATCTTGCTAAAGTCTTTGATGAAGCGTCTATAAAATTCGGCATGACCTAAGAAAGATCGTATTTGTCAGACCGAAGTAGGGGGTGGTAGTTTTGAAATGACCTCAACTTTGGCTTTATCTACCTCGATCCCTTTTTCAGAAATAATATGTCCTAATACAATTCCTTTCCACACCATGAAATGGCTCTTTTCCCAACTTAGGACAAGATTTGTCTCCATACACCGTTTAAGAACTTTGGAAAGATTATGGAGACAATCCTCAAAGGTGGTTCCAAACATAGAAAAATCATCCATAAAAACTTCAAGATATTTATCCACCATATCCGAAAAAATGGCCAGTATGCATCGTTGAAATGTAGCGGGTGCATTGCAAAGCCCGAATGGCATACGCCGAAAAGCGAAGGTGCCATAGGGACAGGTGAAGGTAGTCTTTTCTTGATCATCCGAAAATACAGGTACTTAATTGTACCCTGAATAACTATCAAGAAAATAGTAGAAACTTTGTCCTGCTAACTGTTCTAGGATTTGGTCGATGAAGGACAATGAAAAATGATCCTTTCTAGTAACGGCATTCAGTTTTCTATAATCTATGCATACTCGCCATCCAGATGATATGCGAGTTGGAAGTAGTTCACCTTCTTCGTTCTCCACCACAGTAATACCAGATTTCTTAGGTACTACTTGAGTGGGACTGATCCATTTACTATCGGATATGGGGTAGATGATTCCAGCATCTAACCACTTTACCACCTCTTTCTTTACTACTTCACGCATGTTTGGGTTCAATCTCATCTGCATATCTCAATGGGGTTTGGCATGTTCCTCAAAATGAATATGGTGCATGCAAATGGAGGGGTCAATTCCTTTTAAATCGGCAATGGACCAACCAATAGCCTCTTTGTGTTCCTTCAGAATACCAACCAATTGTGCTTCCTGATTAGGGATCAAGTCTGATGCAATGATTGCCGGGAGGGTGTCATTGAGTCCTAGAAATACATACTTGAGCATAGCAGGAAGAGGTTTCAATTCTAACATAGGTGGTGATTCTAGAGATGGGACTATTGGTGTACTGGCTAATGTGGGCAATAGCTCATACTTGATTGTCCATGGAGGAGTGGTTTTATCGTGTGGTGTATCTAACAAGATGTTAACTTCTTTCATATATTCCTCAAAGTCACACACTCCAAAGTGAGCCAAGCAAGTATCTAAGGGGTCTGGTGCTAGAATTATGGGTGTTGCATCTTCTATAATATCTTCTAGTATATCTACTTCGAAGCAACTATCCATTGATGGTCCTTGGGAAGCACCAAACACATTCAGTCTTAGTTTCTTATTCCCAAACGATACGTCCATGACTCCTATCCTACAATTAATGCATGTATTTGTTGTAGCTAGGAAGGGTCGTCCTAAGATAATGGGAATTTGTCTGGGGTTGCCACTTAATTCCATATCGAGAACCAGAAAATCAACTGAAAAGTAAAACTCATCTACCTTGACCAAGACATCCTCAAGCATTCTACGTGGTTCCTTAATTGATCTGTCGGCTAACTGCAGTGTGACTGATGTGAGTTTCAATTCTCCGAATCCAAAAAGTTCATACACCGAACTAGGTAAAAGATTCACACTTGCCCCTAAATCCAGAAGAGCTTTTTCAATGTAATAATCTCCTATAACACAGGAAATGATGGGGGCTCCTGGGTCCTTAAGCTTTGGAGGAGTGGCATGCTGGAAGACAGAACTAGCTTGTTCAGTGAGACGTACTTTCTTTGGGATTTGTGATCTAGATTTACATTTTTGGGTACACAAATCCTTCAAAAATTTGGCATAAGCAGGGACCTGTTTGATTGTGTCTAGAAGGAGAAGATTAATTTAGACTTGCTTAAACAATTCCAACATCTCATCAAGTTTTCCTCCCTTCTTATCTGCAGGAATAAGGGCTTTCAGGGCATCCGAAAATGGGGCTTTAGGCAAGTAAGATGATTCCGGTGCCGTTGGTTCCTTCTCTATTTTTAGGTCCTCCTTGTTCTTGGGTGATTTGGATTCGGTTAGAGATTTAGGATCGGTCTCATTGGTTTTACTAGTGTGTTCAATGACCTTCCCACTTCTCAGAGTCATGATTGATTTGGCATGTTCAGAAAAAGTTTTGGGGTATTAGAACTCTCAATCACAAATTATCCTCTTGGGTTGCTCTCGGGTTGGCTAGGTAATTTTTCTCCTTCCCTCCTATTGAATGCAGTTGCTAGTTGACCTATTTGGGTCTCTAGCTTAGCAATGGATTGTGTGTGAGAGTTAAGGGTCTCAGTGTTGACTTCTAATCGTTCTAGTGCTTTCAGGACTTTTTCCTCAAAAGCTGAGCTGTGACCAGTAGTAGACGGTTGAGGAACATTTTGAAATTGATGGTATGGTCCATGCCTATATGTTGGGTCTTGATATTGAGGTCGAGGTGTGGCAGGACCAACCACTGGTTGTGGTCTCCAGGAAAAATTTGGATGGTTTCTCCAGCCGGGGTTATAAGTGCTCGAATATGGATCGTTTCCTGGTCTGCGAGCTTGTTGGACTTGAGCTTGCTGAACCTGCTCGTGCACAAACTCAAAAAATTGAGGTGTGGCTGGGCATTCACTAACAAAATGGTTCGGACTTGCACACAATGCACAAACTTCTTGGATTGGGTTAGGTGGAATCGGGGATTGTCCAGTATTTAGAAGATGATCTAATTTTTGGGACAGTTCATCTACCTTTTGATGGATATCTATGGCATTTCCTACTTCATATATTCCACCTCTTTTTGGATTTAACATGGGTTTATCTCTAATAGAGACAGACATATGATGTAATGAATTTTCACTTAAAATTTCAAACAGTTGCCATGCCTCATCCTCACTTTTCAGCATGAATGTCCCACCGCATGATGCATCGACTATTTGTCGATGTCTTTCAGAGAGCCCATCATAAAAATATTGGATTAACTACCACTTGGGTACAGCATGGTGGGGATATTTTCTAATAAGGTCCTTTAATCTCTCCTATATTTCATGAAACATTTCTCCATCTAATTGAGAAAAACTAGTTATGGCTTTCCTTATTTGATTAGTTTTTCCTATGAAAAAATATTTCTTGAGAAACTCTCCTTGCAACTGGTCCCAGGTTGATATAGTCAGGGAATCCAAATTATGTAGCCAGTATTTGGCTTTGTCCTTAAGTGAGAAAGGGAATAATTTTAACCTAAGAGCATCATCGGAGGAGTTGTGAATTTTGACAGTTGAGCATATCTCAGGAAATTCTTCAAGATGTTTATAAGGGTCCTCATTACTAAGTCCATAAAATGAAGGTAACATTTGGATTATACTGGACTTAATTTCATATTGAGTGGCCTCCACAGGGGGTACTTGAATACAAGGAGAGTAGGTATATGTGGAAGGAGTAAAGTACTCCTTCAATTGCTTGGGTGGATCATTCTCCTGATTTCAGTCCATATTTTTATGTCTATTAGCTCTAAAGGTTCTTTCTATTTCTGGATCAAAAGGTTGGATTTCTGGTCGTAACGATCTACGGCCAAGCATACACCTTACAATTATACTGTAGAGCAAACACAAAAAATTTTTCTTTTTATAATATATATTTTTATAATAAAGTGAGAAAAGAATGAAGAAAATCTAAAGAGAAGAACCTAAGAATCTTAAATCTATGAAAAGGGAGAAATTAGTTAATGTTTAGATGTTAATTGCAATCAACATAAACAATCATAGACTCTCTATCCTAAGGTTAACTTAGATCTAGACAGCTTCTAACTTTCAAGACCGCCTTTGAGCACACCAAGCTTAAGACTGACTAACTGACTCGACCAGGTAAGCATAAGATGTGGGAGGTTCCCTGCTCGTTGCTTTCCTTAGAGACCAACTGAGTTGGCCAGGTCAGTCAATGGAACCAATTGAAAACTACTTTCTTTAACCACTTGCCTTAGACACCGAGCAATTAACCAATCCGCACTCGATTCAACTCTAGAGCTTTCTTATCCTATTGAGCTCGAAATTCCTAGGGCTGACGTCTATTTGATTTTAGATTAAGGTCTAGGTTATGCAAATGCAAGGGAGTGATTTGTGGGCCAAGGAAGAGTGATCAAATCTTCACCTTATCTGATTAATGGGTTTTGCCCTTAAGATTAATTATGGAGATGCAATGCAAAGAAACAGGGCGTCCAATCAAGTTAGAAATTTTTATATTTGAGGTTACGCTATTTTAGTTAAGTGTTATGAAATGTCAGTGGCTTCTTTTTTTTTTAAAAAAAAAGTTTATAGTTTTATCTTTTTATATATACATATATTTTTATTTATTTATTTTTTTTAGTTTTGCAAGAAAATAAATTTAAGTGATTAAGTCTAAAAAGCAATAAATCACTAGGCCATAAAAAGTAGCAAATTATTCTAAGCAGAAAAATTCTTAAGATTAAAAGTAGTAAATTAGTTATGCAAGGTAATTATGTAATTATGCAAATAAGATTATCTAGCTAGAAAGCACTGAAAAAAAAATTTAAAGCGAGAAATAAAAATTGAAAAGTATTTAAAAAAAAAAAATTTTTTTATTTTTTTTTCAACCGTGCCAAGATCCCCGACAATGGCACCAAAATTTGATGTGTAGTCGTTGATAGCACCAAAAATAACTCTACTCACTACGTAGGTAGGATGAGTCGAGATCGTATCCTCAGCGACTTTGGGCTAAGTTGAGATTGCAAAATAAAAGAAAGAAGCATTATTTTTGATTTAAAAAATAAATTATCTTAAAATTGAGGTAATTAGAAAATAAAGAGCTCGGGAGTTTTGAATTATTTTGCACTAGCAGAGTTGTATCTCTTTTTTTTAATTAAATGGATGCAATTAATCTTAGAAAAAATACCTATCTTTCCTCGACACGCTTCGTACCCGTAGATCATGGCGCGTCTCCGAAAAGTACTAGGTAAACAACTCTTCTTTCCTCGGCACGCCTCGTACCCGTAGATCACGGTGCGTCTCTGGAAAGTAAAAGTTGTTCCTAATATTAATCTAATAGGAAAGCATAAATAAAAGCATATAAAGGAGAGCAAATAAAGAACTCATGACGATTTAAATAAAAAACATAATCTTTATTGCATATAAAGAAATACAGGAAAGTTTAGAACAATAAACCATCTCTGTGTCGTTACAAAATTTCTTCTCCACTCCCGAGACTGCTAGCCTAGCTGCTCATGAAGTAGTCCCTTTCTATCCCTCTATGCAAGGCTCTAGAAGAATTTCTGAGTTCCCCCTCCAATGGGAGTACAAAAGTCTTTTTATAGGTGTTAGGAGGGAGGAGTTTTACATGATTTTCTGATGTGGGACTAAAGAAAATACAAATCTTTCCTTTTAAAATATTTCTAAATATTAATTTTTTTCCTTTAATAAGCATATGTTTGACCGCCATCAAAAATTTCTTGTGAACCCGTCTGCCGTGCACCCACACCCGCGCGATGCTGCACCCATGCCCGCGCTCACGGCCACGCCACGTCCACGCCTCACGCATTCCGCGTCCTGTGCTGCTACCGCAATCCGTGCTTGCCTTCGCGTCCGCCCCACGTCTGCGCGTTCACGTGCCCGCGTCCGTCCCGCATCCGTGCGTTCACGTGCGGGCGTTCACGCGCGCCCAGAGCATTTCTTTTTTTGAATTCACGTGAAACATTCTTTGTATATTCCAAAAAGAAATTTTTGTTTCTTCACAATGACATCTATATCCTTTTGGATTCCTTGCATAGTATCTTCATTTTCTATAATATCATATGCATCCTTCTTTTATTTTAATTTTATTTTAAGTCCAAATTTCTTCAAACTTGAGTCTTTTTGATCTATGAATTGAACTCTTTGTATCGACAATCATCTTTCCTGTAAAACATAAAAAGAAACATCAAATTCTTAATAAATAAAATAAATTAAATATAATCTTTTACTTTAAATGACTTAAATTAAGTGTTTATCAGGCACATTTATGTCTGGCGGTGGAATCGAGGATTCAACAAGCCCCAAAGGGCAAAGATCAAAACTCGATCTTCAGATCGGTAAAGCCCTGAAATGCATAGGTAAAATCCTATCTTCAGATTGGTAAAGCCCCAAAGGGCATAGGTAAAATCCAATCATCAGATCGGTAAAGCCCTGAAGAGCTTGGGTAAAACCCCATTTTCAGATTGGTAAGCCCCAAAGAGCACGGATAAAAGCTCGATCTCCGGATCGGTAAAATCTCAAATAGCAAAAGTAAAAAGCTCAATCTTAAAATCAGGCATTTCTACTTCCTATGTCCGATCTAATAATTATTACCTCGAACATAGAAAGTGGGGCCAAAGTGTTGGTGTGCTAAATCGACCCCAAGCCACATGGCATCATCACACAAGATCAAGGAATCATTGATCTCAAAGTATCGCACAACTCTACATCAAGCTACTTACAAGTGATAAGGTCGGATTACAACCGACCTAAAGCAAAGTACCTCAGTGTCCCATATATCTGGGATGTTGAGAAGCTCGGGTGGTAGTGATCGAGCTCCTTTATCTCACATAGATATTTCATTGGGGTCAACCTGTTGAAAAATATCCCAAATCATCAGTCTGTTGATGGTTGTACTAATTGATGTAATTATATATGAATTAATCAATAAAATATTTATTTAGTAATTTTTATTATAAGCTTGTACATCTTCTATATCAAACTTCTGTGTTATGATGAAAAGTCCTTAGGACTATTTTGAATCGATAAAGAAAGATTTATCGTATAGTCCTTAAATGAGTTCACGATCAAATGATATGCTATTACTAGGATGATAGATATATTAAGCGTAGGTCATTGTGCGCCATATAGGTTGGTTGTCCTTTTAACCAAAGTGCATGGAGACGCTGGTATGGCATGCAGGTGAAATATAGGAGTATATTTCACTGAACGTGATTAACTTCAGAGCACTCTGCTATCAAGAGTTACTCGGAAGAGATATGGATATAAGTATCCCTTTGATCTGAGATCATCATGGTGACTTGCAAGCAACTCACTATGCTTTGATGCCAAACTACCTAAATTTTTAATTCAGGATCAGAAGGTTTCTAAGTATAGTCAAGTACTTATAAAGTTAGTGCATGAGTCAAGATGAAAATGATCACTCCAAAAGATTGGAAGAATATTTTGTGTTTCAATTTAGTAAGATCTTGGCCAGGACAGTCCTTGTGAGGAGTCATAGGATTTATTAGATTGAGACACATAATGGATGTACTGTTAAGAGTTGACAGTTTAAACTCTAAGTCATCCTAGTATCAAGGATGAAGGGATGAATTATATGGTAATTAACTATATTCAAGTAGGTTCTTGAGTGTTGTTTTGCATACATTCGGCCTATCCGGATGTCAAATATCATTGCTAGATGGTTACTCCGATTGGTACAGAAATCTATTTCTATACTATCAAATTTGATTCGAATCTATGAGATCACACACATTAGAAGTTTTTCTCTGATTAGATGACTAATTTGAAGAGTCCCACTGGATGGAGACTTTGCTGAAGAGTCCCACTGGATAGAGACTCTGGTGAAGAGTCTCACTAGACTGAGACTTTGTTATTGATGGAGGATTAATTAGTAATTAGATCATTAATTAACTTAATTTGATTGAACATTAAAGTCTGAATCAAGTTTGATTGAATTAGATTCAATCAGGTCAGATCTAATTAGGTTATGAGATGACTTAATTGGTAAGAGAGAAATGATCCTGATTTGATCGGATCTATAGCTCAATTAATTTATTAATTTAATCAAGTTTAATTGAGATTATGAGTGCTTAATTAGATTAAATTTATTATATTTTATTTAGATTTAATTAGATTGAGTTTGATAGAAATCCAATTGGTTAAACCCTACAGTCCCAGATGAATGGAACTCTCTCCCTTTCACCTTTCCTTCTCTCCATGCCGTATTCCACCGCACAAATTGATTTATGTGCTGAAAAATCTATGTCAAAATCCTTCTTTTGTCACCCATTAGTAATAGGATAAGGTTGGTTTTAAATTGAATTCAAAAGATTTGGAGTTAAACCTAAAACCCTATCCCTATCCTTCCACACATTGGCTCCTTATGAAGGCACCTATTATATGCTACCAAAAAGAAGTGTTTCTGATTTTTTTCTATGCCCAAAATATTTTGGTAGGTCCCTCTTTAAGTTAGATAAAAGTGAGAAAAAGTTAGAGTTAAATTGAAATTCAAAATGATTTGAATTGCAACAAACTTCAGCCCTTATCTTATCTAATCCCATTTATGCGACAACCATAAAAAGCTCATATTTTTGTGTGCCAACCACTCTTTGATTTTTATCATGAGATACCAAAGGAAAAGAGGGGCTGAATACTTTTTTTGGGGTATGAGATTTGTATGGGCTTCTATCTTCTTTGGTGTGAACAAAGGAAGAGATCTATCTCCTCCCATGTGAGAGACCTAGAACTGTTCTAGGGTTTCTGGGTGAGGGAAAACCAAAGAGAAGAGTGTCTTCATCTATTTTTTCTCTATCATTCAGCATCCTCTTCTGATCCATCTTCAACATCAAAAAGATCCGAGATAATCGAAGAAGGAGATCAAATCAGATCCGCCATCAGAAGCCGATTGCACGAGCTAGCATTCCCTTGGAAGGCTGATTGGTCCGAGAGCTTTGTGTGGACCATCCGTAGAGGTCAGATTCTTGTGCAGCTGTGAGTGATCAGAGAGGACTTTTAAATTTACATTCTCAATCATAGAGTTCGACTACCCATGCTCAGGTATTGGGTTCGAAATCTTAATAGTAGTAGATTAGATCTATTACTAAATGCTGATTTTTGATTCACATACTTGTTATTTTAAATTTAGATTTTTATGCATATAAATTTATATCATAGATCTTTTTGTCGGAGTTTTAAGATCAGATCTTACGTATGTATTTATAAATTAAATAGTTTAATCTAATATTTTTTATTATAAAATTTTTAAAATGCATATATGAAACCCCTGCGCATCCCATCACAACGACTACGGCAAAATCACCCTGCGGAAGTCTCCCATGGTCTCCATAGCTAGGCCACTATCTTACATACAGCTGGCCACGATCTCATATATAGTTAGTATTGAAACCTGGTACCACTTTGATACCATATTGAAGGACCACCTTTCTCCATGTGGACCTAAGGAGACCAACAATGGATCCCTCTCTACAAATGTCCATGGTGATCCGAACTCTTTAGGGACAGCAAACATCAAGCTTTAGATCCAAACTTAATTCTAGATACCACACGCCCCCTTCTAGGGAAGAGGTTGTGTGTGATGCCGTGGGTGGTATGCAAAACCAAAGAGAGAGGGAGAGAGATTAGGAGAAAGAGCATTTTTGATTCCACTATCAATTTAGGGTTATATATATATATATATATATATATATATATATATATATATATATATATATATATACATATATATATACCTGTTGGTGCAAAAATCCGCCTATGTCGGAGAAGCTGGAGTCGAGGGAGTCGCGGTCGCCGCTGGGACCTGCAAAAGAAGTGTAAACCGGAGGTGGGGTTGCTCCGGCAAGACCCTCTGACGCTCAAGTCAGTTCTCTGCCTCAACAAGAATGGAGTGCTCGAACGAAAATTTTAGCAGAGTTTCTAGGTAAAAAATGAGAGCTTAGAGAATAACGTATCTGGGGTCCCCCTTTTATAGGCGGAGGGAGAAACAGACTAATAGCGATGTTTGTAACCGTCCGGTAGTGGGCTGCCCACGGTTAGGAAGAGCTTGTTGCGAAGAGTAGTGGAGTGAAATCGTGGATATCACCGGGACATGTCACGTGGAGTCTGTCGCGGGGGGTGGAGCGGCGTCCGTTGTCGCGACTTGCCAGAGGATGGAGGAATCGTGTGGTATCCGTCGCAGGAAGTGGAGCAGGATCATGGCCATTATTGCGGTCTGCCAGGGAGTGATAGAGCCATGCGAAATCCATCACAGGAAGTGGAGCAGAGTCATGGCCGTTGCTGTGGCCTGCTAGAGGGTCCAGGCCTGTCAGTCGAAGTCCGGCTGAAGTGTCTGGCGGAGAAGGGTGGCTAGTTGCCCGTGTGAAAGGAGCTCGGAGTCTAGCTCTCATGAGAGTTCGGACAAAGTCTTCCTTCAATTGAAGTCGGGGACGAAGTCCGACCTCCGTGGGAGTCCAGACGGGGTCTTCCAGTAGCTAGAGTCGGAGATGAGATCTGGCTCCTGTAGGAGTCCGGGCGAAGTCCACCTGCAATCAAAGTCAGGGGCGAAATCCAGCTCCTTTAGGAGTCCGGACGAAGTTTACTAGCAGTTAAGGTCGAGGACGGAGCCCGGCTCCCGTAGGAGTCCGGGGGAAGCCTTCCAGCAGTTGAGGTCGGGGACGAAGTCCGGATGGAGTCTTCCCGCAGTTGGAGTCGGAGATGAAATCTGGCTCCCGTAGGAGCCCGGGCGAAATCCTCCTACAATTGGAGTTGTGTGTGAAGTCCGGCTCCCGTAGGAGTCCGGACGAAGTTTACCTGTAAGTGAAGTCGTGGGCAGAGCCCGGCTCCCGTAGGAGTCCGGGCGACGTCCGCCTATAGCCAGAGTTGAGAACGAGGTCCGACTCTCGTAGGAGCCCGGGCGGAGTTTTCCTGCAGCTGGAGCTGGAGACGAGATCTGGCTCCCGTAGGAGCCCGGGTGAAGTCCACCTGCAATCAAAGCAGAGGCAAAGTCCGGCTCCAGCAATCGGGGTTGAGGACGGAGCCTGGCTCCCGTAGGAGTTCGGGCGAAGCCTTCCAGCAGTCGAGGTCGGGGACGAGATCCGGCTCTCGTAGGAGCCCGGGCGGAGTTTTTCCGCAGTTGGAGCTGGAGACGAGATCTGGCTCCCGTAGGAGCCCGGGCGAAGTCCACCTGCAATCAAAGTCAGGGGCGAAGTCCGGCTCCAGCAGTCGGGGTCGAGAACGGATTCTGGCTCCCGTAGGAGTCTGGGTGAAGCCTTCCAGCAGTCGAGGTCGGGCACGAGGTCCGGCTCTCGTAGGAACCCAGGCGGAGTTTTTCCGCAGCTGGAGCTGGATACGAGATCTGGCTCCCGAAGGAGCCCAGGCGAAGTCCACCTACAATCAAAGTCAGGGGCGAAGTCCGGCTCCAGCAGTCGGGGTCGAGGACGGAGCCCAGCTCCCGTAGGAGTCCGGGCGAAGCCTTCCAGCAGTCGAGGTCAGGGATGAGGTCTGGCTCTCGTAAGAGCCTGGGCAGAGTTTTCCAGCAGCTGGAGTTGGAGACGAGATCTGGCTCCCGTAGGAGCCCGAGCGAAGTCCTCCTGCAATTGGAGTTGTGAGTGAAGTCCGGCTCCCGTAGGAGTCCGGACGAAGTTTACCTATAAATGAAGTCGTGGGTGGAGCCCGGCTCCCGTAGGAGTCCGGGCGATGTCCGCCTGCAGCCGGAGTCGGGAATGAGGTCCGGCTCTCGTAGGAGCCCGAGCGGAGTTTTCCCACAGCTGGAGCTGAAGACGAGATCTGGCTCCCGTAGGAGCCCAGGCGAAGTCCTCCTGCAATTGGAGTTGTGAGTAAAATTCAGCTCCCGTAGGAGTCCGGACGAAGTTTACCTGTAAGTGAAGTCGTGGGCGGAGCCCGGCTCCCGTAGGAGTCCGGGCGACGTCCGCCTGCAGCCAGAGTCGGGAATGAGGTCCGGCTCTCGTAGGAGCCCGGGTGGAGTTTTCCCGCAGTTGGAGCTGGAGACGAGATCTGGCTCCCGTAGGAGCCCGGGCGAAGTCCACCTGCAATCAAAGTCAGGGGCGAAGTCCGACTCCAGCAGTCGGGGTCGAGGATGGAGCCCGACTCCCGTAGGAGTCCGGGCGAAGCCTTCCAGCAGTCGAGGTCGGGGACGAGGCCCAGCTCCCGTAGGAGTCCGGATAAAATCTGGTAGTTGTAAGAATCTATCGTTGGAGAAGTTCAGCCGTTGGCAAAGTCTGGGGCAGTTCGGATTGGAGTTGAACCTGGCTGGAAGAAGCCTGGAAGGGATTCGGGGAACAGCTGATAGTCGTGGAAGGTCGGCTGGTGGTGGAGCTCAGCGAGCACTTGGGGCGGCTTAATAGATGACTGGGGGAACTCATGTTGAAGGAGCTCGGGTGGTGCAGTGGGAGCTCGTCCATCGGGGGAATTCAATCAGCACTGTGGAAATTCGGCTGTTGGAGAAGTCCGGAGAGATACCATCTGCAGTCGAAAGCTGGAGGAGTTCTGGAAGGGTCAATCCTGTCAAGAACTTCGGCTGAGGGTATTTTATACCCAACACCAGTCCCCCTACTTTCGAGTTCGAATTTCGAATGAAAGAAGTACGGAGAGATTGTCACAGTCGAAGTTGCTCTCTTGATGTCCGCGCGCAATCATCCTCAGATATTTTGGCATTCAATGCGCATGCGCTAGAGTCTTTTCAAATCGAGGCGATCCGAAGAGGCTCTTTTGGAACCTGCAGCGGAACGGTGCTCAAGGCGTGGCGCAATAAAGGCTCTGTCAGCCGTCTGCCACTTTTTAACCGCCCGCTGTGGTGAGTGGGACATGCGACGAAAAGAGACTGGTTAGTGGGGATTCGCAATCGTCATTATGCCAGATTTTGGGGCCTATTTAAACCCGCACTCCTCCTCTAAGAGTCCCGCTCTATCCGACGGTCTCGTTCTGGCGCCCTTCCTCTCCCTGAGAACTTTGATTTTTCTCAGCACACCTTCCAGCCTTAGGCGTTCCTCGAGCCATCCCCATTTCCGCACCTTCGCACCTCTCCGAATCGCTTAGGTTAGTCTCGGAACTCCTTCCTCTTTTTGTTCTTCCTTTTGCCGTTCGATCTTTCTTCCTCTTGCTCTGTACATCAGTCCCCCAAGACCTTGTTCGCGATTTTTCCCGATTTTTAGGGATTTCGCCTTTGTAAGTGGTCTTCGTGTGATTCTAGATGTCTTCCAGGGCTTCTTCTTCTAGCGGCTCTAGGAGTTCGTCTGTCTCGGTCTCCCAGAGTCCTCAGACAGTAGATGAACCGGTAGCTAGAGCTGAACCTCATCCGATTTTCGCACCGGACGCCATTCCTTATTCTCTGACTCCGGACGAACTCCAACTGATAAGAGTTCAGTATGGGGTTCCTCCAGAGTACGAACTGAAACTTCCTGGCCCGTCCGACCGGGCTAGTGCTCCTCCCCCCGGCTGCTTCTGCCTGTACCAGGAGGCCTTCCGTGCCAGACTTCGGCTTCCTCTTCCGCCTTTTGTCATTGCCCTTTTTCGGTTCCTGGACATTTCTCTAGCTTCGGTTGCACCAAACTCCTTTAGGTTTTTGATAGGGTTCCTCTCTCTTTGTCATATAGTCGAAGTCCAGCCCATCCTTTTCTTGTTTAGATACTTCTATACTTTCAAGCGTCATCCCACGGTGAAGGACTGGTGGTACTTCTCCCCATAGTTCGGTAGAAAGGGGTTGCTGAAAGGTGCCCCCTCTTCTATCCATAACTGGAAGGAGAAGTTTCTTTATGTTCGATGCCCGATCTTGAGGCTAGGGTTGCCCTCTTGGGGCTCCCCGAGGGACTCCGTCCGTCGGACACCCAACCTGGGGGGGATGATCATCAGGCCTCCCAAAAACTCCTCCAATATCCAACTATTTCCTCCCCAACCTCCTGAAGGAACAGTTTCTGTTCAACATCGGCTTGAGCCCCCTGGATCCCGTCAGTATTTCATCTGTCCTTTTCTTTTCTTCTTTTCCTTTCCTTTCCTCTCTCTCCCCTACTTCTCTTCTTTTCTTCTTTTTCACATCCTCTTTCTTCTTATTTTTTATTTATTTATTTTTTTTTTTAGGCATGGACGCCGAAGAAGCACAGATGCTTGCCAGGGGCCTGAAGGCTCTCAAAAGAAAGGGCACCGCGGCCTCCGAGCTGGCGAAGAAGACCAGAGTAGAGGGGCGAGTTCGACCGCGCCCGCCCAAGCGACCTCAGCCACCGACGTCCTTGCAGACACTGAGCTTCCAGCCGCCCGGGCTTCCCGAGGGGTTTGAGTTCTCCTACCGAGGTCCCCGCTTCGGAGACCCATCCTGAAAGGTACCAGGGGGTGAGAGGAGAAAGAGGAGGAAGACCTTGGCCCGCAGGGTCGGCAGTCGCCGGGCTGCCACCGAAGATCTCGCGGCTCTGAAGAGGAGCAGGGGGATGATCCCTTTAGTGACAGGGACCTAATAAAAAAGCTGGTAGATGGGTGCTCACTGCCCGAAGTCGTCCAGAGGATCGTCCGCGTCGATCCTGCGCAACGAGTCTGGGACTCGCTGGGAGCGTTCCTTGAGGTAAGCAGATTCATCTTCTTTCTTCCTTTCGCTTCTTCATTTAATTAACTTCTTAGCTCTCATCTCACCCTCCGATCGTCCTTGCAGCTCGGACACCAACTCCTCGCCAACATCGAGACGACAAACAAGGTGGTGGAAGGTCAGCAGGCCGAGGCTGCCCCCTTAAGGAAATGGCCCTCGAGGCAGTCGGTCTCCGAGAAGCGCTCGAGAGAGAGAGGCAGACCTCGATGGAATAGAAGGCCGCCTTGGAGGAGATGGTGAGAAGGGTGGAGGCCGAGGTTGCCAACATGGCGGAACAGATCCCGACCCTATTCTCGGAGGCCAGGGGTCAAGCGGTGGGAGTTCAAGGCTTCCACCGAAATAAAGAAGTTAAGGTTGAGTTCGGCCAAGCCGCATTCAACAAAGGGTTCGAGCTCTGCCAGGAGAAGATGGTCATGAAATTCTCCGAGCTCGACCTCACTTCTTGGATGAGGCGTCCGAGGATGAAGCCGGACCCTCCACCGCCGTCGCAGCCACCACGGACCACCCCCCAGAGGTGCCGAGTCCCCCGTTGATCCAGAGGTCCGAGACCTCTAACCATGTATTCTTCCTTTATTGTAATTTTTCTTCTTTCTTTTGTCTTCAAGAAACGTTCAGTCAATAAAATTGGTCTCCTCCTTGTGGGGGACTTTTCTTCTCTTCTTTTTCTTTCTTCTTCTTTGTAATGAGCTGCATCTTAACGTGTTGACCTCCCGATGGCAACGCCCTGTCAAAGTACTTCCCTTGCCTCAGGGATTCCGCTGAAGTCCATGATCCAGCTCTGAAAAAGGAAGTTCTTCATTTGACGAAAAGGTTGAAGAAGATGGAAGGCAAGCTCCGCAGGTTGAGGGAGGGTCACTCCGAAGCCACCGCAGAGGCCACCCACTTTCGAAACCTCCACATGAAGGGGATCATGGAGTACAGTCGGAGGAAGGCGAACTTCGAGAGGGAGCTCGAGGAACACAGGAAGTGCGCCAGCGATCGAATTTGGGTCAACTGCCAAGATCAGTTCCCTTCAAGTGGAGCTGTCGGTCGCTTAGGAGAGGATTAGCCAGTTGAAAGGAAGCTCATCCTGGCTTTTGACTCGGGCCGACAGTGACCGGGAATGGTCGAAGAAGGTCTCCATCCTTCAGCAATAGCTCTAAGATGCCGAGGCGAGCTATGATGCGTACCGGCTGGCTGGCGCAAGCAGGTGGACGAATTCAAAGGGAGGCTCAGGATGACGACCGATGAAGTTGCCCGCCTTCAAGGGCAGCTAGCTGGAGGGGCTCAGCTTGCTTCCGCTTGGAATTCCAGTGAACTCCAATTCCTGAGAAGAACTGCAGAAGAGCTATCTGTCGCCCTTGGGGAGGGGAAGGTCGAGCTGCAGTAATGAAGATCCAGCTGGCATGCGAGCAGCAGGCCGTCAAGGATGCGGAGGCAGAATCCGAGATCCTGAGAAAAAGGCATCGAGAGGCGGAGAACAAAAGCCGACGATTTCACCATAGATACATGGAGATATTAATGAGAGAGAGGGAATTGAAAGTAGAATCAAAGTTTAAGGTGCTCCCTGACGAGGGTCGAAGCCGAGAGTTCGAGGTCGGAGGAAGCCGGGCCCCCTTAGGGCTCTTTTTGCCTCCCGTCTTTCCATGTATATATTTTTTCTCTTGTTGTTTTGTCTTGTTCTTGTTGTTTTGCTTTTCTTCCTTTAGCCTGCTGGGCTTTGTAGTGTATATTTTGTGAATGAAATGAAAAGAGATTTTGTGTTACCTCATCCACGCATTGCATTAAATCATCGTCTGCCGAACTTCTTTTGTCTCTTGACTTGTTCGACGTCGGTGTTGTTCGAGGTGCCCAGTCGTTGCCACGTTGACTTGCTTTTCTTGTCGTCTGTAGTCGTAGGCTCGAGCTCGTGGTCTGAACTTCACATTACCTTGAAGGAGTCATTATTTTCTTGACCTGTGTCGAGAGCCTTCTTAGAGACGGGGTGTTCGGTAGGAGCTCCATCTTTGTTGAGACGAAGTTCCCTATGTTTTTGGTGTAGTTTTTTTTCATCTGTTGCCGATGTAGTTCGTCGCTTTTCTTTTTAATTTTCCTTCTCTTTTCTGAGTGAGGGTCCTCCCTTGCTTTTCGCGGGTCGCATAGAGGTGTAGAGGTGCCGTTGAGGGGACTTTTTCCTTTATCCGATCATGTTGGCGATCAGGTTTTTGTCATCGTCAG
>NC_026003.2:80018983-80049919 GCF_000442705.2 Elaeis guineensis
ATTCTTTCCATTTCAATGTATTAAGCGTCCAATTTATGCTATGAGCTTACCACAAAGTTATTATTTGTCTGTATTTTACTGGTAAAATAATCTACCGGAAACAACAGTTCTTCGATCTTTTCATGCTTTCATGGAAAAGACCTTTGATTCCAAGCTCTCTTTTAAGACGAATCCCCATGCACATTCTGTGGAACGGCTATCTCGATATATCCAATTCCTCACTCAAATCCCACATCGAAAGCGAAATCCAATCCCTGAATCAGAAGATCAAACACTTGGCTAACAATGGATTCTTTGACAAAGCTCTTCATCTCTACCAACATCTTCGTGTTTCCGACACAAAGCCCGACCGCTTCACATTCACTTACGTGCTCAAGTCCTGCGTTGGCATATCAACCATGGCCGGAGGCACGTCGATCCATTCACACATCATAAAATGTGGCTTTGAACACAACCTCTTTGTCATG
Organism: Elaeis guineensis; assembly: GCF_000442705.2. Classification (NCBI taxonomy): domain Eukaryota; kingdom Viridiplantae; phylum Streptophyta; class Magnoliopsida; order Arecales; family Arecaceae; genus Elaeis; species Elaeis guineensis. Next base: position 80,019,451 of record NC_026003.2, read on the forward strand.
AATTCTGTTGTGGAGATGTACTCTAGATTTGGCTTTTTAGCCTCTGCTCGTCAAGTTTTCAACGAAATGCCTCAGAGGAGTTTGGTTTCATGGAATTTGATGATTTCTGGTTATGGGACAAATGGTTATCCTGAAGCAGCACTTGAGCTCTGTAGTTCGATGAAGCATCATGGAATGGCTTTAGATAAGGTGGGCTTAAAGATTGTTCTACCAATTTGTGGACATGTTAAAGCTTTCAAACTCGGCAAATCCATTCATGCCCATGTGGTTTTGTTGGGTTTGTCTCGGGACACAGCTATATCAACTGCTGTCTTGGACATGTATGCAAAATGTGGAGAACTGGACATCGCCGAGCAGATCTTTGATGAGATTTTAAACAAGGATGTGGTGAGTTGGAATGCGATGATTACTGGGTATTCGCAAATCGGAAAACCCAAACTGGTGCTTGAGCTCTTCAATGGGATGTTATCTGAAGGCTGCAAGCCCAGCATTCCTACCATGCTGCTTTCACTTCAAGCTTGCACTCACTTATCATTTCTTCATATGGGGAAGACTGTCCATGGCTTTATTATAAGGCTTGGTTTCAGTTCGGATGTTTCTATAAAGGGCCTTCTCATAGACATGTACTCCAAATGTGGAGAACTGGGTTCTGCTTGTTGTGTCTTCAGCGAAATATCTGAAGGAAATGTTAGTTCATGGAGTTGCATGATTAATGGTCTTGGTATGCATGGATATGGGAAGGAGGCTCTAATGGCTTTCTTCGGAATGTTGAAGAGAGGTATTGTTCCTGATGACATCTGCTTTCTTCTGCTATTAGCTTCCTGCAGCCATTGTTGTTTGATTACCGAAGGGCGAAAGATGTTTTATTATATGGTAACACAGTTTGGTGTTCGACTGAACATGGAGCATTATGCCAGCATGGTTGATCTTATTGGACGGGCAGGATGTATTGAAGAAGCATTGGGGTTTATACATGAGATGCCAATGGAACCAGACTGCAGTGTGGTGGGGGCTTTCCTTGGAGCATGTAGAATTCATGGGCACTTGGAGATGGGGAAGGTGTTTGAGGAGTGCCTGGTGGGATCAGGATGGACAATTGCAGGATTTTACAAGCTTTTGTTGAGCATTTATGCAGGCAAGGACCGTTGGGATGAAGTGATGAAGATCAGAAGTGTGATGGAGGAAAAGAAAGTAAAAGGCATTTCTGGATGTAGTTTAATTGAATTGAACAGATAGGTTCATGCTGAAGATACTATATCAAGATACAGAATTTCTTGTGAACATAAAACATGAGCATCAAGTTATAGCACTAACTGGCTCTAACAATCACACCTTGTTTGATGGTAGAAGTCATCATGGTTACATATCAGTATCTAGAGGTCCTTAGCAGACACCAATGCAGGCTTTGCTATAGGTAGTGTCTTCATTTTGTAATATCTCCTTAAAAAGGTGCAGAGATTGAATTGTAGATGAGCTCTTAACCTGAGATGATTGATCAACCTTCTTTATTCATCTGTATAAAGGGTAGAATAACAGATCTACACTAGAGTGCAGTAGAACTTCACATAATTTGGCGTAAGAAATTATATTCCAAGGTTATTTTATAGAGGCAAAAGGATCTCAGAGAACAGAAATGGTTATGCATTTTACCTCCTTTGCAATTTGGAGATCAATGAATTATTATTTCCAACCAACATGTGGCCATTGTTTCACTCAGACACCAGAATGCAAAGAAAATAAGAAATGGAATTTGGGTGGAAACTGAAATATATTATCTGGAATATGGGGCACTGAATTCCATATTTTTAAAAGAAATATGGATTTCTCAAAACTCTGTTACATGTTCCTGTTGATGGATAAGTTCTGATTCTAAATTCAGTCTGCTTTCTTTCTCTTTACAAAGTCACTACCCTGTTTCTTATCAACAATATAAGATATTTCTTGGCGTCACTTGTAAATAAATAATATGGACATGATCGGGCACACGACATTATGATGAATAAGGGTTACAATAAATTGAATATTATTCTCCCCACCTAAGTCCAACCATACCCAGTGACTGATCCAAGGATTCCCCCGCTAGAACTGGTAGCACATTCTAGCAAGCTGAAACTGTAATTAGCAATGCAGTCCTTAACTGGACTTACGAGTTATCTACTTCAACTGCTATACAACACTCTCAATCTAGACTCGGCCCATTGGAGAAAAAGGCGGATCGAGGAATAAAGATGGAGGGATTGGTTCAACTTTCTTCTTTGCTTTTCTTTTCTCTTCTACTGCAACTGCTTCAATTAAGTGCCTCGCATCTTCCTCAAGGATTAACTTCAACGAATTAGAATATAGGCTCTGTCTGTTCTTTTCATGCCCAACAGCAAAAGACAGTTCTGAACTGTGCAATAAAGCAATGCAGATTGAGAATGCCTGTAATGCAGATAACTGTGCATGAAAATCAACTGAATACCGTCCTTTTCCATCAGCCATCATGGATAGTGCAGGTAACTTTTCTTTGGTTCCCTGTTTAAGGATAGGAATATATAGAACTTGTGAGGTTGAGACAATAACAACCAAAAAAATAGATCTTCTTCATGGATCAATAGAAGAATTGCAGTCTCAAATATGAAGGAAAATTGATTTACATAGATACATGGCACATTTGCTTTAGAGATCCCCAACTAAATGCATGTTGCATGACACAAGCAAGCTAGTGAATGCTCCTTTTACTAAAGAAGAAAAAAAGGATAAACTAAGATATGCCTTTTTGGTAGCTTACTTTAAAGAACAAAGTCTAAAACTCATTGTTCTTGTTTACATGCTCTTGATGGTGTGACCTGCCAGACTATGCTTCAATAATATGATATACCCTGATAAATGAACTATTTCTCAACAGGTACCTCATTACTTTCAGCTATCATTATGCTAGTAGCTTAAATTTTGGCACTGACCTATTAAATGGTTTTCTAGGACCAATTATTTCACTCTCTTTCAAATTTCAAGACTAATAGATGGTATCTTCTGTTATTCAAAATATTACATCTTAAACTTTGCAGAACTATTCCACCGTGGCAGAATAAATTATTGAAACGATGTGCATGTTGTGATTTAGGAGAAAATATGCAAGAATATCGAAAATACATCATTATAATTCACAGTTGCTGCCTACCTGTTCAAGCTCAGAACATGATAATATAATAACAGAAATCCATCATATTTCATCAAAAATGAGATATACGACAAGATAAACCTACAGAGAAGAATACCTGAACAAATAGAGCCATGGGCTTTTGATTTTCCATTGTTAAGCATTCTGCCCAATCATCAGCACTGGCATTACCAAAAACAACAATCGGGCAGCCCATATCCCAGCCACCACAATCACAGCCTCCACCAAATCTCCATCTATCCAGCAGCGATGAGGGAACCCCTTCATCAGTATTTGGCAACCCATGATTCCCACTTGGGATAACCACCTTCATAATTCCAGGAACCAGGTCACCTGTCATCATCTCCCTAGCTTGATCGACTTTAATAACATTTGATAAGTTAGAATTTTCTTTGGAACCGATCGCTTCTGCTTCCATATCTTTTTTCTTCTTGTTAAAGGGAATTTGAATTACAATAGCAGCAATTTCCAGGTGTGGATGCAAATCTGCAGGTGACCAGGGGTAAGAAGTCGAAGCATCTGAGTCACAGCTCCTGACAGCATGTCTAGCATGAAGTTGGTGCTCCATTGAAATACTTCTCTCTAGAGGACCATCTATCATTGAGTTTTCAGAAGTGAAAGGTTCAATGAAACCTGAAGAGCATTTCGATCTTTCTTCAACAGCAAAGCTCCTTCTTGCCTGGGCAATGTCATATGAAATGAACTCTGTCACAGTACAGTTATCCAATGATCCATTTTCTCTCATTTCCGAGCACAGATAACAAGAAAACTGCATCTGTCCAACCATATGCGCTGACTGCACATGCCTATCTTTAGTACCCCTGCCAGTATTGTTGATCTTTTTCTTACAACTATGGAAAGTATAGACCCAGTTAAATGCATTATCTGTTCTCCATGTCTTTGCAGAAAGAACATCTGCTGGATCTTTTACAGAGAACTCAAATGATGGGGTGCCGTTCATAGATTCCAATTTAAGAATACCATGTAGGTGAGCAGGTGAAGCAGCACTGGCCAAGACCTGATCTTTACCAATCAACTGCCCATCATCCTCTATTTTCTTATTCATGTGTGAGAAATCATTCAACAAAGATCTCAGAGTTAATGCATTCCTCCTGATGCTTGCAGGATGGATAGCTCTGCCTTCAGGAGCTTCTGCTTCCATGACTGGTGGGTTCCGCATAGATTTGGACTTCTTGATGGGATCCAGCATCCGCTTGAATGGGCTAAACCGATTTTTTGGGCTGGCTTTAATAGACTGACAAGATGAGCTAAAATTTCTAGCTTTCGCTGATAAGGACTTTGACAGAGATTTAATTCTCTCTTTCTCAGTAACGATATTTTCATTATTTTCTGAACCAAGCATCTGATTGCAGTTAGATCTCAGTTCTCTAAGTGAACCTGTTTGGATCAGCTCAGGAGCTGCATCAGTATAAGGATAATCAGCATCCTCAATGTGCAGACAGATCTCCAAAAGATTATCTCCTGGACTATTTTCTTCTGGAACAAAACCCGAGCATGAAATGTGGGGATTCAAAGGCTCTTCAGGATGATCACGGAATGAAAGATCTAGGAACTCCATGGATCTTCTTGTAACTGAGCTATTTGTGTCAACATGTGATGCTTGCTCAGCATTTAAAAGAACAAGAGATGATAGGTTTTGCTGCACAGACATATCTGCTCCTTTTGACCTAGGCTCAGGCAAGGAAGCAACAATCTCAAAGGAGAGGAAAGCACCATCATCATCACTGGCCAATTCTACTTTTCTTCTTCCATCTCTTAGCTTCCTAATTCTCTTTACTTCTTTTGAGCTCTGATATATAGAACCCCTCTTTACCACTTCATTCTTGTTAACATCTACTCCAATTGATCCAGAAGGCATGCTTTTGCAATGGAGGCTCGGGGAAAAGCTGGGGCTTGATTCTTTGACGTCATCATCCAAACTCTTGAAGTGGCAATATCTGCTGGTGGGTTGTCCTTTTTTATCTCTTTCTTCTGCTTTTGTAATGCAATGAGAGGTAGGGACAATTTTTGGCCCTGATTCTGTTTGCAAATGGTTTTCACATTTCAAAGGTACATCTTGCCCCATAGTATTGAACTGTTGAATCACAAGAGAATCAGGATAACTTCCATAAATTTCTAATATGATGTTTATAATTTTTGAGGACTTCTTTTTGTTAATCTTAGCATTCCAATGCACGTAACTGTGTCATAATGTTTTTTCACATTTTGAGTATGTTTTGGTGAACACATATGAAATCATGAAGCATGTGTATTATGATGGCAGATGCTCTTTTCACTTTTTCCTCAGTATCATAAAGATTAGCTGCCAAAGGCACAATGCAGTTGTGCAGATCATCACTGCAAAAGGAAAAAAAATTCAAAACCTTGGACAGCACTTTCTTATAAATTTTAGACTTGTAGTTGTAGAAGCATATGGTATAAATTGAAAGCATTTAAATAGGCACTCCTAACCTTGTTAAGAAGCCCTTGAACCCATAAGCATACTCAAAAAGTGTAAAGCATCCTCATGGATTAGCTCCTCTTGTTCGATATCTTACATGAAAAATTCTAGGTATCAAGACCAGCAACATACCAACCATATACTCCTTGAACACTTGGGCCCTTTTTTTTAATTTTTATTATGGTCCATATCCTCTATCTTTGGTCATTGAGATTCTATGCTCAGATGCACAATATCCTTTTTATTCAGTTAAAGATGATTGATGATATCTTGGGAATTGGAAAGACAAAAGATTCAGTATTTAATAGAATTTTAAAGCCAGATTTTAGCTAAGCATTCCTAAACACAGCTTTAGGATAGCAAAATTACTACCTAACAGCATTTATTCAACTGAGTTGGGATTTGAGCTAGAATGAGGTAATACATGACTGGCATAATTGTTGTTCTCTAGATACAACAAATTCATTAACTTATATAGCTCATAAGAGATGGGTGTTCAATTGTTTAGCTGTTTTAGCATTTATGCAAGTGAAATGGGATCTCAGATGGAATACAGCTTGAGTTAAGTAGCATATAAGTGTTTATTCCAATTACTAAGCAGTTCTGATAGGTATCACCAACTAATCATCTATTGTCCTTGAACACACGACAGTTTACATTTTTAAACTCTGCTCTAGGTACAACAAATTCATTATATCAAAGTGAAGAAGTTAGGATGCCTCTGAATAAGACTTCACTATGTGACTGAAACACTTGAATGCTACCAAGATTTCTTACAAGATTGCCCTGTAGTGTTCCTCAACTTTGAGTTTGATGACCAGCATTCTCCCTTTGATAAATAAAACATAAAATAAGAAGCTAGATGCAAAATACAAGTTGTCAACCAAGTACATAAAAAATCAACATACAAAATTTTGTGAAAAGATAGAGCTTATCTTAATGTTAGATATGTTGAACAATTTGTCCATTAATGAAATCACAATTTTGGATGTGCTCCAACCCTTTAATTCCTTAAAATTTAGAAAGTGGAGGGGAAGGCCTAAGGTAACAGGAAAGGAATGTTTGTAAAAGGAATTGGGGGAAAAATCCTACAATAACATCAGAGTCATCCCTTGATTGGAATGATTGGCAAATGAGGGTTCATAAAGCTGACCCAAATTGCTGGGATAAGATTTCATGATTGTTGTTATGTTCACATTGGAAACCTTCCAAGGATTATCTATACTAGCATCTACAAGTCACAAATAATAAAAGAGGAAAAAATGACCTCTTCTGGTTTCTTCTAGAAGTTATTAAAGAACTTATTTGTGCATATATGTTTAGCTCAATAGTTTTATGGACTTCTTGATGAATATCTTATGGAAATCCTATGACATACTTCCCCATATTAAAATGTAATATTCCCTCAAGATGTTTCTTCCGTGTAAAGTTATGCAGGAGCAGACAGTTGTAGTCAAACAGATACTACCACATGCATAGAGAACATTCACATGTTAACAATTTCTTCAATAAACTTTATGATGCATGATGATAAGTCTGACTTTGGAAGTTTTTAATTTCGAAATGACAATATTGTTTGTCCTAAATTTAGAAGTTTTAATTTTCAGAGTTAAGATATTCTGGGATATGTTTTCTTGTTGCAAAGATAAGACTCAAAAAATAGAAATACATGAGATCATAAGGAGATAAGAACATGAAATTTGAAGTCTACACAAAGTAGAATTTACTATTTCATGATTTTAGGGCAGTTTACTGAAGTTCGCCACATAGCCAAACACCGATTCAATAAAATGTAAGTTGAATTCCAAAAATATGCAGTTTCTTAAAAAAACCAAAATATGTTGAACCACAAAATATACTCTACTATGATTTGTAGTGCAACCAAATCCACCAAAAATGAAAGATGATTAGAAACTTGCGCACCTAATGACTCGGAATTTTAGACGTAAGTCTGTTCATTAGTCTCAAAGCATAAATTTGAGAAGCAGAGTTACTGCTGTGAATTATGAAAACCTCACAAGAGTAACAACAAACAGGAATCAACAATATAGCCTACCAATTGTTAAAATCCTCATGATAAAATATTTGCAGTGCCCAAGGAGAAACTGCTTTGAATTTTAAGGGAAGTATAAGAGCAGGTTCAGAATAACTCGTGATATAGCTAACCTGTTGACTGAGCTCACATGTGCAAAAGAGTAAAATAGCCAATATAAAGGGTACATGCAAAAGGCAATGAGCATACTAGGAGGTGAAAAATCAAGAAACAAAACATTAATTAGAAAGCAACAAAATAACAACCACTGAACATCAGTAAAAGAATTAATTCAGTATGCAGGGCATTCAATGTCTGACCATGGTCTTACCAATATGACAATGCATTTCAATACTTAACAATCACAAACATCATTAATGCACAATTAACTGAAATTATGAAATGATAAACAGCAGAAAGACTTGAGTAGTCATTCCAAAGGAGCTGTGTGACATCCATGAAGTCATTTAATGAGCTAAAGCTCCTTCTGAAACTATGTTTTGCTGAGAAAAATGCTTAGAAGTTGATAAGCTCTCCTATGAAACAAGGGATAGCACAAATCTATGAATATAAACAGAAGCAAATAGTAGACAAGGGTTTCCACAATGTTTAAGTATCTTGCTCTTGTACAAGCTAGTCTTCCATCTCTAGAAAAGATAACAAATACAATAGGATGGTTCTTTCTGTCTCTCCATATTAACATTTGATGCCTTTGCAAGTTTTAGTATCTGTTACTAGTGATTTTTGAAGTCCCAGAAGTTGGAGCATCTCATCTATAACTAAAATGGAATGAAAAATCTGAAACTAGTGTCAAATTTGAGAAGGCTTGAAATGGAGACAAAATGGGAGGCTGAAAGACAAGACAAGGACATATAACCAGAACTCCTAATTCATATATTGAAAACCAAAGGTCAGATACATGATAGGTTAAATGTTATCACATATAAGAGGGATTCTAGCACCTCTATACATGCCTTCAGCAATCAACTTACAGCAGAAACTCAGCTGGCACCTGGCAAGTGTTTGGCTATTAGTTCTTTAGCAGGTGAAGGGGAAACATATAAACTATTTATTAAACAGGACAAAGTAATCTTTATACAATATGACTCACTGTATCCTAAAAGTTTAGAAATTGCAGAATATCTAGCCCCTCCATCCATCTAACTTCTCCTTTATCTCCTTTTCTCAAATAACCTTGCAACTGACTAGTTTTTATTTTTATTATTAAAAAAAAAAAAATCACACTGTCATCTACTTTTAACTTTCTGATCCTGGAAGCTCTAATTTCCTAACACATTATAGCATATCAAATTATGCATACAAAGACCTTTTAGGTCTCATAAAATGTGCAAAAATATCATGTTCCAACACGCCACAAATTGACCGATCTATGAAAGATGATTCCATCGATGCAAACGTTGTAAACTAAAATCTTAATGAACCCTCAATGGAAAAGAACATAAGGAAAATTCTGAGAGCAAAATGATAGAAACTTATTCACCGCAACCAACAAAAATGACCCATTTTCTTAGCCAAAAGAACCAGAGCACGAGCAGCAGCAGCAGCAGCAGCAGCAGAAGCCCAACAAGCCAGGACCCCAAATGGAGGAAGATCTCACTCTCACCAACCTCGTACCTCAACGCGTTCGAAAATGTGGCCGGAAAGGAACCCAGGAACGAAGCCTAAACGAGAGCAAATCGACGCAATAAATCCCCGAGCAGACAAGTACATCATCCCATATCCCCCTCCCTAACTACGGACAGAGAATAAAAGAGGGCAAGAAGATCAATGCCAAATCCCAAGCAGAGAATTTACCATCTCAAGACTAACCCCAATCCGACAAAACCATAAATGCTGATCAAAACGGTCCTTACCCCACCAGATCTCAGCCATTCAACCTCAAAATGTTATCAAATTTTTTTTAAAAAAAAAAAAAAAACAACCCTGAAACATCGAAAAGATGCATTCTTTTCTTCTAAAAATCCATCACTTGCATCACCACTCGAAGCTGGGAGCAACAAAACCTCACCTTTCCACAAAACCCATGAAGAACACCTCGATGCAACCCCAAAAATGCAAAAAACCCAAAAAAAAAAAAAAAAACAAAGATAGAACCAAAAGTACAGCAAACAAAACAGCAGAGATGCGAAGTACCTCCGACGACTCGAGAAGCCGGCGGCAAGCGAGCAAATGAAAGACACAAAGAGACAGGGCGGCGTCCACTGATCACAGTGGAGGCAAAGCCATCGAGGAGGAGAGGAGGCGATGCTCCGCAGCTTCGGGACTCGCTAATCGCTCGCACTTTTTTTTTTCCGGTTATAATGAAGACAATAAAAAGAAAATAGTAATTAGGATTAATAATAATAATAGTGGCGAATTAAAACAGGGAATTTCTCTTCCCCCTGCGTGCGCCAGCACGCTCGCTCTCCAGCTACTAATTAAAGAGGCGAATAATTAATTAATATTTCCAAAGCGGGGTTGTCTGCTGCTGTGGAGGCGAAATTACAGGAATATCCTTTCTCTCCCACTGCGCTTTTATGTAGTTTTTAGTTAGAATTTGGTCGGCGCTGAATGACTGATTTGCCCCCAACCAGACAGTATTGCTTTGGACAAGAAACTGGCACGGGACCTGTGGCTTGCAGCATGATGGCTGCAGCTTGGCTACGAGTGGATTTGTGAACAGGGGCCCACAAGATGTCCTCTTGTATTGTTAGTTTAGGCATGTGTTTCTCATTATAATTGAAATATATTTGCAAGGGGATTGTGCTCATAATTTTTTTTTTAATTTTTATTTTTTATAAGAATGTGTTTAAAGATTGATGCAAATCGCAAGTTCAATAGTGTGTTTCAAATTCTATGATATATTTGTTCGCTACTTGGTGATTGGACAGATGCAAGATATTTATGTGTATTTTAGGGTGTATAAGTTTTTAATTTTTCTTACTAAATTTTATTGTGTTTGAATATTTTTGTACAAAAAAAATATATTTATATAATTTTTTTTTTTTATATACAAGTATGTGCTTAAAAGTTTAAAATAGTGATATGAGCATGAGTTGAATGGTTAGAAATGAAATTTTTATTTTCGATCAAATTTGGTAATGATATAATAATTTTAACTATTACCAGATGTGTGCACACAGATCTTCTTCCACCGAATCTTTCATTTTTGTCGGTATTAGAAATCATTTAATCACGGAGTAGATCTAGACCTTTTTTTTTTCCTTTTTTTTTTCAAGCATTTTAAATAAATGTTTGAAATCTAACTTACAAGACGGATAAGCAGCAGGGTTGAAGTCCAATCCATCATAAAAAATTTCGCATGAGTTTTTAACCATCTGAATATGAAATAAATAAATAATAAACTTATTCAAGTTTTGTTCTCAATACAAATAAGCCAAAGCACACATAATAACTTGCATGTCATTTTTTTCAATTACATATTATTAATCAGCACAACAAAGTGAGTGAATAATTAGACCATCTGATTATTTCAAGAATTGGAAGAATATGGTCTTAAGAATTCTTTCATCTCCCTCCCATAGTTTGATATATTATAAGACAAAAGAATGACCCTACTTGTTATCCCATGCTCGAGCATTCATTATTGCGATAGTACTATGGGCCAACCATGGTACCCAAATGCAGCCCATGCTACGTGGCATAGGGGGGTGGGAATCAACATGATACATGCCATCTTGGGACGAAAATAGATTGGATAATATTCATTCGGATCTATCTTTATATTCAAATCTATTAAAATATATATACAAATTTGAGCATCAGATTAATATTTATGTGCGTATATATATTCATAAAAAAAAAAAATAGATATAGATAGGTAACTATCCGCTTTGAATCCAAATATCTCATTTTATTTTTAATATTATTTAATTTTATATGATACTCATGAATTTTTTTAAAAAATAAATAATCATATTAATATATTATTAATTTGATTTATCATCTACTTAATAATTTTTTTGATTCTATTGTAATAAAATTTAATTATTCAATTTATATCCATATTTATATCCATACTTTTGATATTGAATTTATATTGTATCAATCTAAAACAAATGTGGATATAAGTTTTTACATCCGACTAACATCCGTTTCTATATGTATATTCATCCAACAAAACTAATGTAGATATAATATACTGGTATCATTTCCATATCTGATCCAATTTCATCCTTAATGTTATGATCATGGTGTGAAATATTAATATCCATGTAACATATCCTAATGAGACTCGAGGGCTTTTTTTAAATTTTTAATACAATCCCACCATATAGGAATATGGCATGTCATTAGTGATAAATGGGGATCATCTTAGCAAATGTCCCCAACACATTCCTTAAAATTTTCCATTTTTATACGGACATGCTGACATCCTATTTTGGTAGGGTTATTAAATCTTGATGTGTGGATTAATAAGATTTTTGAAAATATATAACAATAGAAAACTTTGAAGATTCCTACACCCATGCCCTTGAAAGAAATATAAAAATCTTTGTAGATTAATGCAACCATTTTAATGAACATGATGCACCATGAACATGGAGGTACGAGTTCTATTCTCATTCTTTCCAATATCAACATTATTCAAAACATGATATGATTTTTCTCTTTGATATAGTTTAAGTCTGATGCCCAACCATAATCTGACATATGGCATACAGAAAAACCAAATCTTTATACATACAATCTTTTGAACACTGTATCGTCCGGTCACTTCTCAAAAAGGTACTTGGTCGTATATATTCAAGAACTTGGCTATTTGGTGAAAATGACATAGCACGCGTATAAAGGTATGAGTTGTAGTTCCATCCTTTCCAACACCAATATTATTTGAAACATAGTATGATTTTTCTCTTTGATGTGGCTCAAGCCTGATACCCAATCGCAACCTGACATGTGGCATATGGGAAGACCAATTTCAAATGGATTCAAGTTCTTCAATAGATCCAGATAAGGAAAGCTAAGGCCTGCTTTCCTTCCAATTCGGGATTCATGGAGTTAAACCCTAGGGGAACTCTAATTCCTCCGCTATAAACAGAGGGCCAGAAGGTCTAGGCATGGATTATCTTTATGTTAGATATAATTCTACTATTCTGCTCTTCATATTTTCTCATGTTACTCTTCTGTTTTGTAAAGTCCTATTTAATTTAAGCATCAGAAGAAATTTGATCTTTGATTAGCTATGATGATCTTCAATCTCTTTTGATCTCCTTTTTGTGTGTAAATCAGAGCGTTTCTTCTTAGAGCCAACCTATCGGTGATCATCAGACCTTCACTAGCCTCATATTGGGTTTTGGTAGCAATGCTCTTTATAAAATAATAATGTTTAGTTTTTCAATTAGAGTTAATCATAATATTGTTGACATTATGCTTCTAACATATTTGAATATCCAACTTAAGTTCAAAAAATATGAACTTTTTTCATAAATTATAATCAAGAAGATAACACACCTTAAGTGAAGGACATTAGGATATTGATTAGTAGACTAACTTAAAACTTTTAACTATTTGATAAAACTTTTAGCCACTTGACAATCTTGTTGTGCAAGTGGTGAACCAATTGATTCAAAAATTTCAAAATAAGCCAATAAAACTTACTACAAAACGCATAATATCTTGCTACTAATGAAAGTAGTTAGCTAGATTTTGCCTAGTTAAAGAACCTAACAACATTCAATTTAATATTTCATCATGTCAATAAAATTTAATCTAGAAAATTTTTTTAGCAAAACAATGGTAAAAGTAACTTACATTTCATTGATTACTGAAAAGAGGTACATAAAGGAGTGACAAGCACCTGATCATATGTGAGACCAATGGCGGAGCCAGGAAATTGAGTTGGTGGGGGGCCAAAATAATGTATATAGGATAGAACTTAAAGTCTTTTATTATTACAATTTAAAACTAAAATTGCGAATGACATTCTTTTAAAGATACAAATTCATCAAGAATAAAATCTAAACTAAAGATCTCTGCAATTTCTCTTTCAATATAAATGACCAAGCTATCAGCAAGAAATTCATCCTTCATTTTGTTGTGCAATCTAATCTTTAAAAATTTCATAGCTGAAAAAGTACGTTCAGTAGTTGCAATAAATATTGAAAGAGTCAAAACAAGACGAATCAATATATTAATAAGAGAATAAATCCTCGATTTCTTCATCTCCATTAAATATTGACATAATTTTTTAATAAATGATAATCTCTTCAAGTTTGGATCATGGAGAAAATCAATGCGAAAATGTAACTGATATCTCAAAGTGATCTTCTCATTCTCTGTGAAATCAAAAAAGATAATATTTCTCTGTAAGGAAACAAATAGCATTAATGTTAAAGGATTTATACCCATCCCTTGGATTCAAGGTAAAACTAAGTTTCAAAAGCTCGATGACTTACTCATTAAATCTTATAGATATCTCTTATAACTAAACATCTATAACAGCATTAAAAATATCAAAATGATAATAATGTTCCATATTAATATCATTTAGTCGGCGACCACTGCGACATGCAATATGTGGAATAGTAATTTGGAACATCAATGCTGTGATTTGTGCAAAATAACAATATTTTTAGAAAAGAATTCCATCAATCATCTCTTAACTGTTGAATGAACAATATTGTAGTTGACACCGTATGCATTGCATTAACAATATCTTAAGACTTTTGTTGCAAACTTTGGCAAAGAATATCAGTAATGCTCATAATTTCTTTCATCAGGTGCAAGATAAAGATAAACTCAAAGGAAGTGATCCTTTTAAGAGCTGCAACAGTATCTCCTTTTGTTTTATAGTTAGATCCATCATTTTTAATACTTTCAAGAACCGAACAAGTTGTATCAAATAATATAATAAGACTACAAATATAATCAAAATAAGAACTCTAATGAGTATCACCTGATCGCTTCAAAGTACCAAGTTGATTAACACCACTTCCTGTTTTGATTCCTCCATCATCATCATCATCATCTATTAGATGTATACCCTTGAAGTCAATCGGACTGACACATTAATTTTTTTTAGGATATAATTTCATACTTAATCTAATTAATTAGGATAGTTAATTTTCATTAATATAGTGTATGTGTCTATGAATCATCCAGAAAATTAAAAAAATGATGATACATATTCTCAAGAGTTGAGAAGTTGAAGCATGTATTATTGGTGGTTAATTCTTAAATTACTTTCGATTGATAGATTATCATAGACACGGTGATTGATTTAGTTAGATTGGTATATAAATTATTATTTTTTTGAATAGATAAGTTTCAAGTCTATAGTATGGAGATACTGAAGTGAGAGTGCAGATGTTTGTTAGAGAACAAAGATATAGCATGATCAATATGAGAAGTCACTTAGATACCTACTCACTCATCAATAACTTTCTTAATGCTATAGTAATGTGATTAGTTTTTTGACCTGCGGTGCCTCGGCTATTTATAATGAGGTTGCTGTAGTTTGATTGCACTATAACTTGATCTCCTATTCATATAGATTCTTACGGTATATGTTGACTGCAGTAGGTTCGTTAAAAGAGTATGATGTGTACTTAGATGAGATCTATCAATTTTAATAGTAAAGAAGAAGTCCTATGTGATTTATGAGATTGAGTTCAGAAGACTTTGACCAGGGCACAGTGAATGATGAAAAAATATTTTCATAGTTTTCACATAAGAACTCAAATCGAATAAATCTTATATATGATAGATGATGGAGTTTGATGAGTTTTTTATAACCTCTATCTTGTCGAGACTCACGATAAAAGAACTGAATCACATGGTAACTACACCAAGAGGTTCATTCCTTCTATTATGTTGGATTGTCATTATATACTGCTAGACATCATTGATGGATTGTGAGATCATAAAAAATTATTTTGATGGTTAATAATTTTCAATTGGTGAGTTAAAATTATTTTTATCCATTGAAAGAAGTTTCAATGATATTTTGATGAAGATCAAAATATATCTCACTATCAGATAGAATAGAATCTATGGGGTCACACTCAAAAGAGATTCTGACTGATCAGATAGTTGAATTATGATTTTAAATCATAAAAAAAATTAATTATCAATATGATTAATGATTGGATTGATTTGTAATAGTTACATGAAAGACTTGCTAAGAGTTAGTAAGTTAAAGGATGACTAATTTATAATTGTTGCTAGATTATTTAATTTGATAAATAATGGGGTTGAGTCCTGGCCAAATTAAACTAAGATTTAATTTGATTGGACTTGATCTAACTTTGAAGTAGATTAGGTTTCATAAATCCAAAACAGTTTTGGACTCCATTAAGTTTTGACTTATTTGGAAATACAAATCAATTTGGATTCAAACCAAACCTAGTTGGACTTAGACCAAGTGTTTGACTTGGTCCAAGCAAGCCTCACACCCCAAGAAATCATACACCTCATAAGAAATCATCGTGAGATTTTTTTTTGGCGTGGGAGTGGAGCACACCTAAGAGAGGAAGAGTCCTTCTCTTCATGGACTCTTTCCTAAAACCCTAACTAACCCTAGGCATTGGTTTAAAAGGGGATAAAAAGATGCGCCTCCTCTTTGTATGGTGAGAAGAAAAAGAAGAGAAAAGAGGGCATGCATAAGTTATGAGATGGCACACAAAAGAAAGAAAAGAGGAAGGGGTGCTCCAAATGTTGGATGCCTCTCCCTTTCCTATATTTCTCTTCCTGACATCCATGGGATGGATGCTTTGCTTTTCTTCATCTTTGGTCCAAGAGTTGGATAGATCTCTCTCTCTTTCTCCTTCAAATTCAGTCCAAGAGTTGGATGGAAAGAAAGAAAAGAGATTTGATCTCTTGTTTCCTTCTCTAGATCTTCTTCCATTTTTTCTGAGAAGAGAAAAAAAATTAGATTAGATCTAATTTCTTCCTCCTACTATAAATCTCTTTGATTCTCTTGAGAAGAGAATCAAAAGAGAGAAAATATTCAACAATCCAAGGAGCGATCTTTGCAAGGGAGCTAGCACTCCGGTGAGATCGAAATTTTTTGATTAGATCAATCTTGAGTAGATACCTGTAGAGACCGGACGTACTTATGCAGCTTCAACAGACCTTAAAGACATCCATAGATCATCAGATCGTGGCTTCAATAGATCTTGAAGACATCCACAGATCATCGGATTGCGGTGAAGATCTACTCACATAAAGATAAAAATCAGATTTTTATTTTTACATAGATCTTAATTTTATACATATGATGATGCCTAATTTTGTACTAAGATATGATCTTTGTGCATGTCTGATTAGATTAGATCTAATTAATGATTAATTTTAATATCGTTCTGGCATAAGGTTGTCTTGACATAACGTTGAAATATTATGTTGTATGGTTGTCCTAGAATGATATTGAAAATAATTTTTAAAATTTTTTTCTACTATATATAATTAGTTTTTAAAATTTTTGCATGTATAATAGAAGCCATGTGATAGATTTCCTAACATCATCATCAATAGCTAATGTTTGTGCAATCTCAGCTTGTTGAGCGGCTTGTAACTCATCCTGTCACTTACAAGAACTAGTCACAATATTAACAATAAAAATTAAATTCAAAAAAAAATTCATAAACAACAAATACCCCTCTAGCAGTTGTAAGCAAAGCTAACTATAATCGATGAGCCATGCAATGCACATAATATGCATAAGAGCATTCATTAAGAAATAATGGTTGCAATCCCTTCCATTCACCTCGATGTTACTAGCTCTATCATAATCTTGACCACGTAGATTTTAGATATTAAGATCATGATGAAAAAAAATAGCACAAATTGAAGAAAATAAAGTGACTGTTGATGTATCTTTAACATGGACAAGATCCAAGACACGTTCTTATATGCAGCCTCTAATGTCAACAAAATGAAGAACAATAGTCATTTATTCTCTCTTGGATTCATCACTTGCTTCATCAATAATAATACAAAATTTAGAATCCCCAATCTCTTTCCTAATTTTCTTTCTCATATTGTTTGCCAAAACATGCCAGAACTCCTTTTGAATCATAGGGGATATGTACTTTGCATGTAATGGAGCATTCTCTAAGACAACACTTTTTACTTCATTATAAAATGCTGTAAATTCAATCAACTCAAGAAAATTCTCACGATTCTTTGAATTAACAGACTCATCATGACCTCTAAAAGCCATCCCTTGGAATGCAAGCCAGCGAATGGCATTAATTGATGTTTTAACCTGAAGCCTATTTTTCTTCTATTGTTCTTCTGATTGTCTCTCTATTATCTTATCAATATGCCCAGGCTAGTTTAATAAAACTAAACAATGTCCTATAGTATTATTATGCGGAGAATATTGATCTTGTCCCATATATTTGAGAAAAGCATAATTCTTTCATATTTTATCTTTTCTAATTTTTGAAACCAATAATTGTAAATGCATCATAACCACTTTGTATGCTTGGTTTCTCTGAAAAAAGATAATATAGAAGACAAAATGCAGCATCCTTTGCAAGAAAAAATTCGAGCCAAAAAAATTCAGAAGACCAAGAAGCTTGAAAATGATGGTATTGCTTCTCTCCAGAAAATGAAAAAGTAAAAAGTTTGATTTGATAAGGTCTAGATCTCAAATAAGCCTTCCTTATTTCATCTCGTTGATTAACTAGATAATCCTACATAGATTTATGAAATCCTAAATCACGTTCTATACAAGAAAAACTAAGAGGATTTTCAACCATTGGAGATATAGGAGAAAGACCCCCAACCACTGGAGATATAGGGACCGAATGGATTTGGTCACTTGAGTTGAAAGTCTTATTATTATCTCCCTTTTATTTTTTATTTTGGCCACACCCATCATTATCTCCTTGAGAACTATTTTCCCCACTTTTCTTAAAGAAGAAATCAAGTTTTTTTTGCTTCCGATCACTCATGATTAAATCTAAGCAAAAAATAACCTACAACAATAGCAATTAACAAAGAAATTATGAAAAGAATGAGCAATTCACTAATTTACTAATTAATCACATAAACTAAATATTAGAGAACAAAATATAAATCACAAATCCATCAATTCAACTCACAATTTCAAATTAAAATTTAACAAATTAAATTTTAAACTAAATTCAATAGAAAGAAGACAAACGAATGCACATAAATCATTTAAGAAAGAATGAACAAAATGCAACATACTTGATACTCCAAGGTCTCCATGCTTTTCGATAGCCAAACTTCTTTCTCTTTCTTCTCCTGTACCGACCATATACAAGTCAAACAAATAGATATGGTTAATCCCACATGAATAAGCAGCAGCTAATCTGGTTTCTATCAGACATCTAAGTTGGATAATTTTTAAATCTGCAAACTTAAGAAGAAATTTTCGAAAACTCCTTTACATATAAGCAAGCATGTACAGCACATTTATTGGATAAATATCCATACTCCAGAGTTATCTTAATGTACAATGCTAATTTGAGCTAAAAAGAAATAAAGTATTACCAAAATATTTGTTGTTATCATCACTTATAAACAAAGGGGATTCAAAAACAATAGCTAACTTGAAAATTTGAGATAGAATATTTACTTAGGAAGGGAAAAAAAAGAAGGTAGGGGATTCAAAAATAAACCCTGATGCCAACTATATAATTAAAGCAAAATTCAAAAAGATAATTCAATTTTAAACCTTGATAAGCTGATTATCATGGTTTAAAATTGAATTACTCAATTTGAAATCCTCAATTTAGGGGTTTTTCCCACTGAATCGTTGATACCTTATCCGATTGATTGACATGACGATGCCTAACAGTAATGGAGGGCCAATGGGACGTCGATGTTGGCTTTTGATGCTTGACGTGATGGGCACAACAATAATAGTGGAAATGAGAAGAAGAACTGAGAGGGTGCAATATTGAAAAATGTGTCTTAAAGCCTATCATCTAAGTGGTAGATGATTGGAATCAGTATATGAATTATCTAATAACAATAGTTATTTGGCAAGTTTATCATAAAAGTTCTATCTTCCTTAAATGAACTCCTAAATTATGATGAAGTCTTTAGAACCATAATCAATCGATAAAGGAGGATTTATTGGATGGTTCTTAAATTGTTCACGACCAAATGATAAGTTATTAACAAGGACGATAACTTATCAAGTGTAGGTCGCTGTATGCTATATATGTGGGTTGTCCTCATAATCAAGTGATGTAGAGACACTGGTATGGCATACAGATGAGATGTAGGAGTACATCTACATTAAATATAACCAATATAATACTCTACTGTCAAGAGTAGTTAGCTAAGGCCAATGGGTATAAGTGTCCCTCCGATCTGAGATCACCACGATGACTTGCAAGCAATTCACTGTGCTTTGGTACCGGACTACCTGTATTTTTAATATAGGTTCGAAAGATTTTTGAGGACAGTTAAGTACTTGTAAAGTCGGTGTGTGAGTCAAGATGGGATTGACCACTCCTGATTAACTTCAGGAAGAGAATGTCTCACTGTGTTTTAATTTAGCAAAACTTAGGTCTGGGTAATCCTCGTGAGGAGTCACGAGATTTGTAAAATTTTGAAACACAATAGAGATGACTTATATGAGTGATTGATAGCATACTCGAAGTTGTCTTGAGCATTACTGGTCAAAAGAATGAATGATACGGTAACCATGGGTTAGGATTCTTAAAATGTTGCTTTGCATACATTCGACCTATCTAGATGTCGGGAACCATTACTAGATGGTTACTTCGATTGGTACAAAAATTAATTTCTGTGCTACCGACTTAGGTTCGAACCTATAGGATCACACATATAAGAGGTTGTAACCTAATCAGATGGTTAATCGATGATTGAGAATCATTTTTAGGTTAAACGATCAATGTGATTGATGTTTGACCTAATGCAAGTGTTGCAGGAGGATCGATTAGCAATTGGATTGCTAATTGGCTCAATCTGATTGAGCAATTGGGCTGAGATCAAGTATAATTGAATTTGATTCAATTAAAATTAGTTTAAATTTAATTAGATTAAGTCTAATTGGTTTATTGGATAAGCCAATTGCAAGGGAGAACAAGTCCCTGTTCGACTAGGACTTGCATGCACCTAATTCCTAATTAAGTTAGGATTTAAATCAAAAGTAAATATAGTTTAATCTAATTTAATTGAACTTCTAGTTGGACTAGAATCATCATTAATTAGGTTACAATTAATTTAGATTGGATTCAAAGTGTTTGACCTAATCTACATAAGAATCCTAGTTTGACTAGGATTCCATATCATCTCTTGCGCCACCTAAGAAATCTCAAGCCCACGCCCACTAATTAATTTTTAAATATTTTTTTATAATATCTACATCCAAAGAATGTTATCTCATATCACTTATTCTAGAGATTTGAATCAGATTTGATTTGGTTCAATGTGAAAGTGATTTAGGCTTATTCTTTTTTTGAAAGAGTCCCTCTTCACAAGGACTCTTCTCTCCTCTCTTGCGCCAACTTCCTCCAAGCCTATCCTATCATTTTGTCACCCCTTTTGTGGTTATTTTCATGCTCTCCACAAAATTTTTGAGGGAGAGGGCATCCAAGAGTTGGATGCCCCATAAGTTCCTTGTTTAACTAGGACTCTTGACCTTATCTATCTCTTATATTGTTGCCCCCCATATGAGAAGATATAGGAGTCTAAAATCTATAGTTTTTTGATAGAAAAACCAGAGGAGAAAGAGGATAGCATGGGTGGTTTGAGACACCAAGATCCTTGGAGAAGAGTCTTCAATCAAGAGATCAAAGGTTGATGTCTTGTAGAAACAAAAAGGTAAGAGAAAAGATTATTTTCTCTTATTGTTTTCTTTTCAGATTATTCTCTCTTTATTTTATATTTTTATATGATAAAAATATGAGAGAGAAAGAGAGAAGGCATGGTGAATTTATGCTCCAATTAGTTGGGACATGGTGATCTAATTTTGGACATGATCTGATTATATTCTAATGAGAGAAGAAGAAGAAAAGAAGGTATTCTCTTAAGGTTTCTTTTAGAACCCTTCTTCTCCATAAATCATGAGATTTTTTTATGAGAAAATCAGACATTATAAGATCTGAAAGTTAGAGAAATATCTAGAGAAGAAGGCCTTCTCATGTCCTAGCATAGAGATGTTCTCAGGACATTAATCGTTGATGTACTGAAAGAGAAGATCTGTCTTCTCTTAGGTTCCTTTTCTTTTACATATTATTTTTGATTTTAGAAAGGTCAAAAGGTTTGACTTCTCCCTTGTTCTTCCTCATATTCTTCATCTCTTGGACTATCCAAGAGATCCAAAGAATATTTTTAGATTAACCATCCAGAGAGATCTGCAAGAAGCTAGCACTTCGAGCAGACTTCGTTCGACGAACCTTCGATTTTGTTGTAGCCTCATGTGGATTACCTGTAGAGGCCGGACGTATGTGCGGCTCTAAAGATAATAAAAAAAATCAACCATAAAGTTTTCAACCTGCATGAAGATAAGAGATCTGATCTCTTCTCTTATCTAGATGTGATCTAGATTTTAGATCTAAAACTGTTTTAGATCTTGGGTATTGATTTGATCAATACCAAAGCTATTATTTTCTAATTTATAAATACAATATGACATGTTATAGGTCTTAATTGTAGGGTTTAGTAATTTGATTACATGTATTTATAGATTAAATTATTTAATTTACATGTTTCGCTGCGTTATATTTCAAAATTATTTTAAAATTCATGCATGAAACCCTGCATCTTTTTTTAACAGTAGTATCAGAGCCAGATTCTTTTATAACATATTTATAATTATATTAAAATAAATTAAAAAAAATAAAATAAAGATCGTACGGACTGTAGGTTGTCCTGCTGTAAGGTTTACCCCTTACAGTGCAAAGGTTATCTTAGTACGTTACGATCTAAAAAATTTAAAAGAGTTTAAATAAATCTTGTCATGAATATTTTAGATTAGGTCTATTTTATTTCATAAAATTTTATGTAATGTACATATATTAAAATCAGCCAAGAATAGGATCTTGCGAAGGTTTTGTTTGCTTATCGGGCCAGCTCGACCAGCAACCCAGCTTGACTGAAAAGTTGGCTTAATTATTTTTTTGATTGATTTTAATTATTAGTATTTGTTAGTAAAATAAGTCGACCTATTTTTGAAATGAGTCGACCTATTTAGTGAAACAACACTAGATTGTATTAAACCTTTCAAAAGTTGAAAATAAATTTCAAAATATCGAACCCCAACCCTCAGCCATGAACTTAATTAAAAGAATTAAGTGATTGTTTAGGATCTAGGTTTATGATTTAAAGATCCCAAGATAATTTCATAAAACATGGGTTAAAGGGTAATGGGTTAGCTTTGATTAGGTTATTAACTGGGTTAGACCTAGGATTAGATTAAATATGAACTAAGTTAAGAAATTGATCAAACCTAATTAAAAATTAATTAGAATTAAGTCATTTCTATAGATCACTTCAATAGTTGTAGTTGATCAAAGTCCATATATCTAACAAATGGACACTGATCGTGGCTCAACGGCTGAGCTCGAGTCTTTAGGCAGACCAAATCAAAACTGATAAACCAGTTGGTGTCTAAGGTAAACCTGACCGGTGGTTTTTAATTGAGAACCCACTTACCTGACCATTTCTTATGGTGTCTAAGGCAAGCTTTGGCAAACCCTCCCATCGATCATACTTACCTGACCAATGTGGTTAATCAAATCTTGATTAGGTTGCTCATTGATTCGTTCTAACCCATGTCACATAGAAAATTAGTGAGTCTGATTTCATTCAGTGAGACTGATCTAGGTGCCCATGGATCAAATTTGATCATAGTCCTTGTTAATGACTTGAGAAGTCAGTGGGAGGACTTGACTTGGTGAAGTCAGTGGGAGCAAATTGGTCCATGTCCTTTCTATCCTTAAATCATTAATAATTTTAAATCTTCTAAAATTATTAGGTCCTTAAAATGATAAAGTTATGGAGATAACTGAGTCATAGCCTCCCATTAAGGTATTTGATA
Source organism: Elaeis guineensis (assembly GCF_000442705.2). Lineage (NCBI taxonomy): Eukaryota > Viridiplantae > Streptophyta > Magnoliopsida > Arecales > Arecaceae > Elaeis > Elaeis guineensis. The sequence goes on from NC_026003.2 coordinate 80,043,119, forward strand.
ATGAGTCCATTAACTCAATAATCATTGCAGACCTAAAGGCCTGGTGCTTGTTGACTAATGGAATTATCACTCATCATATGATGACTTGGAAGTGTCTCTCTAATGGTGGTTAGGTTAGCCAACCAAAGTTGGACTTAATCATTCGTTGGTTAGATGTACCAAGAATGGTCATGTTAATGGTTGGACCTAACCGGATCCTTACAGTAGAGGCCAAAGCCTACTGATTAGGTTTCTGGGGTAAAATTAAATTACTAGAAGTTGTTTGGAGAAATAATTGATTAATGAACTTATCCGTAGATGCAGATGGGTTGGCCGACCAAAGTCGGACTTGTGTGTAGTCTATATAGATTCTAGTACCTACTAAAAAATTAAAGTAATTTTTTGAATTAAAGATAGAGGCTACCAATTTGAATAAAATAGTGAGAGAACCTTGAGACTAAAGTCCAAGTCTCTAGGCTTAAAATAATTCATATATATTAGGTCATTATTCTCTTTTCTCAAAATAAGGCTAAACCTTAATTGCTTCAATATCTGTTAGACAGTGATGACTTATGGGACCCAACTTTATTAATTAGTATCGAAAGTTGAATTTAGTTTAGCAGTACGAATGGGTTCGTATTGAGACTTCTTAGTCCAGTCAAAATAATTAGTCCAAAATTGATCCAAATCAGGCATGTTGCTTTCCTTGACCATAATCGGCTGAACAAGAGAAAGAAGCAAGAGTTGCTCATCAAGGATGTTATACGATAACACCTTAAAGTTTCTCTATGTAATTCTACTATCTAGGTATTAGATACCGATAGTCTTATGCAATTTATTGCTAGTAAGTGGAATGTTTGAAAATGATGAGAAATTCTTGAATGTTAGGGATGGAAGTCTTATTCCAATCCTAACTTTAGGAATTGTAGAGCTTATTTTCAAATATTGTCATTTAGAGTAATTGTTACTATTGTCCATTTTTTATGATGAATGTAATTTTTGTTGGCCTTTTGGCCAAAGATGATTATCATTCATTAATAAAGGAAGATTATTGTGATATTATTAGGAATAATGTTACAATAATACATGGATAATAAGAAAATGATATTTAACATTTACACAGTCTATTAAGTGTAATGTACACACCCAAGTTAGATAATGTCATGGATGTCTATCTTTGGCTTAGTCACCTTGACAAGAACAGGATAAATAGATTAGCTTGAGAGAAAAATCTCACATCAATGATTGTGAATCATTGATAGCCTGTGAGTCTTATCTTCTTGGAAAGATGACAAAGTCACCTTTTAATGGAAAAGGTGAAGGAGCTGATAAAGTTCTAAATCTCATACATAGTGACGTATGTAGACCTGTGAACTTAAGTGCCAGAGGAAGACATTAATATTTCATTACAGACGACCTATCTAGGCATGGGTGCGTCTGGCTTAATCATTTAAAATATTCAAATGATTCAATAATGAAAGATTGAAACAAACTAGATAAGGTGTTAGAACTCTTCAATCAGATCGAGGAGGCAAATACTTATCCAGTGAGTTTGTGACATATCTAGGAGAGAATTTGATTCTCTCTCAGTGGATTCTTTTTCGGAACACAGTGCATCTGAAAGGAGAAGTTTAACTTTGTTAGACATGGTTCAATCCACGATAGGATTTACTTCTCTGTCTATTTCAGGATTGTGCTCTTGTGATTATCTATTTTACTCTGAAAATATACTAAGTTTGTTGTGCAGATTGTTGGGAAATGTGTCCCAAAAAGCCAATCGTCAAGCTGTTGATGGTTGAGCAACCAAGTATTGTAATTGATTTGTTAATAAATAAAATATATTTGGCATTTTCATCATAAGCTTTCATCTTCTAATGAACTCCGTTGTTATGATGAAGTCCTTAGGACTATTTAGGTTCGATAAAGAGAGGATTTATCGATTAGTCCTTAAAACTGTTCACGACCAAATGATAGGCTGTTAATAAGGACGACAGCTTCTATCGAGCATAGGTCGCTGTAGGCCATATGGGTTGGTTGTCCTCTTAACCAAAGAGTGTGAAGACACTGGTATGGCATACAGGTGAGATGTAAGGGTACATCATCATTGAACGTGACCAACTCCAGAGCATTCTGCTGTCGAGAATGTCTCTGATGGGATATAGGTATAAGTGTCCCTTAGACTTGAGATCACCTCAGTGACTTGCAAGCAACTCACTGTGCTTTGGTACCAGACTAACTGAATTTCTAATTCAGGGACGGAAGGCTTCTGGGCACAGTCAAGTACTTGCGAAGTCAGAGTGTGATCGAGATGGGATTGACCACTCCAAGAGTTGGAGAAGAATGAGTCGCTGTATTTCAATTTAGCAAAACCTTGGCCAGGGTAATCCATCAGATGGATTTGATATTTTGAAATACAATGTGGACAACCTGATCAGAGTTGACAGTTGAGCTCTGGGGTGTCCTATGATCATTTTGGTCAAGGGGATGAATTATATGAAAACTATATCCGCATGGGTTCTAAGGATGTTGTTCTACACATTCGACCTATCCGGACGTCGGATACCATTGCTAGATGGTCACTTCGATTGGTATAGAAATTTATTTCTATGCTACCGACTTAGGTTCGGACCTATGAGGTCACACACATTAGAGTTCATGATCCGATCAGATGGTTGATCAACGATTAAGAATCATTATAGGATTAAATAATCAATACGATTGACATTTAACCCAGTGCAAGTGTTGCAGGAGGATCGATTAGCAATTTGATTGCTAATTGGCTTAATTTGATTAAGCCAAAGAGCTGAGATTAAGTCTAATTAAATATAATTTAATTAGATTTGGTTTGGGCTTGATTGGATCAAGTCCAATTGGTTTATTGGATAAGCCAAGTGCAAGGAAAGACTATTCCTAGTTCAACTAGGACTTGGGTCAATCTAATTTCTAATTTGATTAGAAAATTAAATCAGATTTAAATCTAATTTAATCTGATTAAATTAGGTTCTTAATTAGGTTAAAATCTATTTTAATTGGGTTGATCTAATTTTGATTTGATTTGGTTTGGGAAACCAAATTAAAACAAGTTATGAGACAGAATCCTAGTAGGACTAGGATTCCACCTTGCGCCACATAAACCTTCTCCACGCCCTCTCTCTTATTCAACGCCAATCTCCACTTATTTTGTGCGACAAAAGCCCTCTCCCAGATCTCTCCACGTTCACAAAAGGTCTCCTCTCTTCTTTCTTACATGGAAGGTGATTTGGATCAAATCTAAAAGGAATAAGTTTGGATTTCGAATTCTATGAGATAGAGTTTTAGAAATCCAAAACTCTTTCAATTTTGCACCGAATTTATCCAAATTTTTTTAGAATTTTTGTGGCTTTTAGGGTTTACATTGTACACCCTTTTCTGGTAATCCATGCATGAAAATATGGAGGAGGTGCTCAAGAGTTGGGCGTCCCTTAACTTGCCATGTTTGGATAAGCCTTGACTAGGTGTTTGACCTAGACAAGGACTCTATCATATCTCTCTATATAAGATGAGTTTCTTTGTGAAATTTTAAGGAGAGATAGATATTTGAGAGGCCTTTCTACCATACAAAAATTAGAGAGAAATACCTTTGGGTCGTAGAGATATAAAAGACACAAGTTTGGGTGTCTAGAGAGAAAAATGTGAAGAAGAAGAGGGTCTTCTTCTAGGGTTTTATTTTCATATCTTTCCTCCTTCCATCTTGAGTTTCCTGAGAGTGTCTCAGATCTGAAACTCCTCCTTCTACTTTCCATCTTTGGAAGAGTCCAAATCAAGAAGAAGGAGGCACCTGATCAACCATCAAAGAAGGATCAGCGCAGTACTAGCATACTGTGCTGATTTCCTGAAGCAGGACTTCTAATCGAGATTCGTGGGCTCGTGTGGACGACTGCTAGAGGTCGGATGCATGTGCGGCTTGCAACATCATCCTTAAGCCCGGATCAGCGAGGTTAGAGCATCTAACTTGCAAGATAATAGATCTGATCTATTATTTAATACATACATTAGATGTAGCTAGTATAGAAACATGTTGATATGATCAACATGTAGTTCATACTATATTTATATATATTTTAATTTTTGATTTAATGCTATGTAATAATCATGTAATAAGATCTTAGATCTAGGGATTTTCTGATCTTAAAAAATAATTTTGATTTATTTTAGTCTTCCACTGTATGATCTTGAAAAAGTTTCAAGATCTAAACCTGAAACCCTAGATCTGGTTCCTACAATTGGTATCAGAGCCCAGGTTCTTTATTACATGATTATTTTTACATGCTTAGATTATTTTTTAGATTAGATCTAATTTATAATCTGATTATTAAATCTAAAATTAAAATTTTAGATCAATCATAAACTGCAAGGTTGTCATGCTGTAAGGTTTACCCCTTACAGTGCAAAGGTTGTCCTAGTTTGTGTAGATCTATCTTTAATCATAAATTTGTTAGATATGATCTAGATTAAATTTATGATTTATTAGATTTAAAAGATGTTTAAATCTGAAATAAAATCTCTTTGTTAATAATTTTTATGCAAAGAAATTATTTAAAGTTGAAATTATTTCAATTACATGAACCTGTTTAGATTAGATCTAAAGTAGTTTCATGTTTATTTCACTTGCATCTTGATTATGAATCAAACATGCAATATGATTAGTAGAATCATATTATAAAATTATTTTACAAATATGAAAATTATTTTTTGAAAAGCCGAACCCAACCCTCAGCCCAAAACTTAATTAAGAATTAAGAAGTTGTTTGATTAGGTTCTAGGATTGTGAATTGAAGAACCTAAGACACAAATCATAACACATTGGGTTAATGGGTTAGTGGAAATTAGGTCCATTAATTGGGTTAGACCTATGGTTAGATTAAAGATGACTTAATTAGAGAATTGACTAAATCTAATCAATTGTTGTCTTAGATTAGGTCAAGGATTCTCTAGATCAATTACAATAGTTGTAGTTGGTCAAGTCCATGTCTTTAACGAGAACCAAATGGACTTGATTCTTGGCTAAGCGGTCTAGCACGAATTGTTAGGTTGATCTAATCGAAACTAATTAAACCAGTTGGTGTCTAAGGTAAATCAGACCGGTGGTTTTTAATTGGGAGCCCGCTTACCTGGCCATTTCTGATGGTGTCTAAGGCAAGCTTTGGCAGACCCTCCCACTGATCGAACTTACCTGGCCTCTTGGTGAAATTATGTTTTGATCGGATCACTTGACTATTCGAGCTGACCCATATCAGCTAGGTAAATCAGTGTGACTGATTTAGGTGCTCCTAGACCAGCCCTGGTCTCCCTTAAGCTGACTTGGTGAAGCCAGTGGGAGGATCATGATAAGCTGTTTCATCTGACTTTATCCTCTATATTATTTAAATCCTCTAAAATTATTAGATCCTTAAAATGATAAAGTTATGGAGATAACTGAGTCATAGCCTCCCATTAAGGTGTTGATAATGAGTCCATTAACTCAATAATCATTGCAGACCCAAAGGCCTGGTGCTGTTGACTAATGGAATTATCACTCATCATATGATGGACTTGGAAGTGTCTCTCTAATGGTGGTTAGGTGAGCCAACCAAAGTTGGGCTTAATCATTCGTTGGCTAGATACACCAAGTATGATCATGTTAATGGTTGGACCTAACCGGATCCTTACAGTGGAGGCCAAAGCCTACTGATTAGGTTTCTGAGGGCAAAATTAAAATTACTAGAAATTGTTTAGAGAAACAATGGTTATGAACCTACCCTTAGATGTACATGGGTTGACCAACCAAAGTTGGGCTTGTGTGCAGTCTAAGTGGATTCTAGTACCCGCTAAGGAATTAGGGTAATTCCTCGAGTTGGAGGTAGAGGCCTACCAATTCGAATAAAATAGTGGGAGAAACCTTTTGATTAAAGTCTAAATCTTTAGGTTTAATGAATCAATTACTAATTAGGTTATGGTTCTCTTTTGTGCAAATATGGCCACTTCCCTATCGCTCCGATCATTGTTGGACAATGATAAGTTGGTGGGACCCAACTTCGGTAGCTGGTACCGAAAGTTGAAGATAGTCCTGGAGCATGAAACGGATCCTATATGTGATAATGGATCCTGCACCTGAGGAGCCAGCTGTCAATGCACGTGGAACAGTCAGAGACACTTACCAGAAGTGGCTCAGTGACCGGATCATGGTGCGCTGTATCATGCTGGCTGCTATCATGAGTGACGAGTTCAGTCGCAGATTCGAGACGGCTCAGCCAAAGGTCATGCTTCAAGTGTTGGAGGATACCTTTGGTACACCCGATGACGTAGAGAGGCACAAGACTAGTTGTGCCATCTTCAACGCCAAAATACGGGATGGAGTCTCTATCACTGATCATGTATTGTACATGATCGAGCTGATGGAACGATTGAGCAAGCTCGGCTTTCCCTTGCATGAGCAGCTTGGGAAAGATGCAATACTGAACTCGCTGCCCAAGTCTTGTCTCCCATTCCTCACTCATTATAGAATGACAAGCCTGAAGTAAACTACCATGGGTTAATGGGGTTGCTTCAGAACTTGAGAAGGATCACCAACTCCTCAAGGAGTCGGTGAACTCAGTGAACTCAGTGGGAGGTTCATCTTCTAGTTCTCGACCCTTTGAGAAAGGAAAGAAGAACAAGAAGAAGAAAGTCAAGAAGGTGCAAGTTCAGGCTGGGACATCTGTGCAGAGCTAGACCAAAAAGATCAAACCCGATAAGAGTCAAGCTGAATGCTTCTTTTGCAAGAAGCGGGGGCACTGGAAGAGGAACTGTCCCCAGTACATTGCC
>NC_026003.2:80050019-80152729 GCF_000442705.2 Elaeis guineensis
AGAAGTGGAGGAGCTCGACGCCCCCGGAAGGTCGGTCACGACGGCTGCAGCAGTTGAAGAGGTCCCGACTGGAGAGAGACTGACAACAGCTTCGAAAGGTCCGACTTCATCGTCGGATGCTTCATCCAGGAAGCTGAGGTCTAGTTCGAAAAATTTCCGACTACCTTCTCCTGACAAAGTTCGAATCCTTTGATAAAGGCGGCCTGGCCGAACTTGATATTCAGATCCCTCATCTCGGAGGAGGTCTTGAACTCCTCCACTGCTTAGGCCCTTGCCTCTGAGACTAGGGTCGGGATCTACTCCTTCAGGTTGGAGACCTCGACCTCTGCCTTCTTTCCTCCTCCATAGCAGCCTTCAGATCCATCGAAGTTTGTTCCTCCTTCTGGAGCACCTCTTGGAGACTCATGACTTCGGCAACCTTCTCTTTAAGGCATGCAGCCTCAGCCTGGCGACCTTCCTCCATCTGGGCTGCTTCCTTCTTTGCATTATTCATCGCCTCGATGTTGGCAATGAGTTGGTATCCAATCTGCAAGAGCGGCCAGAAAATTAATATGAAAGCTAAGGAATGAACTAAGTGAAGAAGCGAAAGGAAAAAAAAAGTAAATCGACCTACCTCAAGAAAGGACCCAGAGAGTCCCAAACCCGCTGTTCAGGATCGACATAAACGATCCTGTGGATGATCTCGGGCAAAATGCACCCATCGACCAACCTTTTTATTAAATCCCTATTGTTGAAGGGATTCTCCCCCGGATCCTCTTCGGAGCCGTTGGACCCTTCGATGGCAGCCCTGCGACTGCTGACCTTGTGGGCCACCATCTTCTTCCTTCTCTTCCTTTCGGCCCCCAGTGCCTCCTCGGGACGAGACTCTGGAGTGAGAACCTTGATCGGAGGGCTTCTTGAAAAAGCTCGAGGGACTGCGGGCTCGACGTCGGAGGGGGCATCAACGATAATGGCCGCCTGGGCAAGCACGACCGAGCTTGCTTCTTCTACCCTCACCTTCTTCGCTGACCTAGAAGTTGTGATGCCTTTCCTCTTATGGGCCTTGAGACCCTTGGCTAATATCTGAGCTGCGTTTGCGTCCATATCTGCAATGAAAAAAAATCAGCACAGCTTAGAAACAGAATAAGTGAAAGAGGAAGCAGTGAATGACTTGAGAAAGAAAAAATATCGATAGGGTTGAAAGGTTTCAGACTGACATTGAATAAAAGTTGCTCATTCAGAAGGTCAGGGAGGAGAGGAGCTGGATAAGTCTTAAGTTTATTGGAGGCTTCAAGGTCATCCTTTCCCAGGCTAGAAGCCCGACGGATGGAGTTCCTCAGGGAGCCCCAAGGGGGCAACCCCAGCATCAGGGTTGGGCATCGGACGTAGAAGTACCACTCCTTCTAGTTGTGGATAGAAGAGGGGGCATCTTTCAGCAACCCCTTTCTACCGAACTGGGGGGAGAAGTACCATCAGTCCTTTACCGAAGGGTGACGCTTAAAGGTATAAAAGTTTCTAAACAAGGGAAGAGTTGGCCGGACTTCAGCTAAATGACAGAGGGAAAGAAATCCTATCAGAAACCTAAAGGAGTTCGACACTACAGAAACTAGAGAAATATTTAAAAAGCAAAAAAGAGCAACAACAAAAGGTGGGAGTAAAAGTCGAAGCCCGACACGGAAGGCTTCTTGGTATAAACAAAAGCAGCCAGGGGGAGGGGCGCTAGCCCGGTCAGTTGGCCTGGGAAGCTCAAGCTCAAACTCCGGAGGAACCCCGTACTGAATCCTAATCAGTGAGAGTTCGTCCGAAGTCAAAGAGCTGAAAATGGTGTCTGGTACAAAGATCAGACGAGGTTCGATCCCGGGTTCATCTACAGTACTAGAATTTTTGAGGGCTAGAGCTGACGAACTTCTAGAACTGCTAGAGGAGGAAGTGTTGGAGAACATTTTGAATCAAATGAAAACCCCAATAAATCTCGAAAAAATTAGAAAAAATAAGAAACAAGGCACTCGTGGAGAAACCGAACGGGTGGAATGCAGAGGAGAAAAAAATGAAAGAATAGCAAGAAAAAGAAGGGTTTCAGAACTAACCCAGGCTGGTCCGAGAGGTGCAGGAGGGTAGCGAAGGCGATGGAGGTCGATCTGAAGGGTACCTAAGACGAGGATACTGGAGGAGGACGAAGCTCTCGGAGAAGAAGAGGGGACCGAAGTGTTGGGAAATGTGTCCCAAAAAGCTAATCGTCAAGCTGTTGACGGTTGAGCAACCAAGTATTGTAATTGATTTGTTAATAAATAAAATATATTTGGCATCTTCATCATAAGCTTTCATCTTCTAATGAACTCCGTTGTTATGATGAAGTCCTTAGGACTATTTAGATTCGATAAAGAGAGGAATTATCGATTAGTCCTTAAAACTGTTCACGATCAAATGATAAGCTGTTAATAAGGACGACAGCTTCTATCGAGCATAGGTCGCTGTAGGCCATATGGGTTGGTTGTCCTCTTAACCAAGGAGTGTGGAGACACTGGTATGGCATACAGGTGAGATGTAAGGGTACATCATCATTGAACGTGACCAACTCCAGAGCATTCTGTTGTCGAGAATGTCTCTGATGGGATATAGGTATAAGTGTCCCTTAGACCTGAGATCGCCTCAGTGACTTGCAAGCAACTCACTGTGCTTTGGTACCGGACTAACTGAATTTCTAATTCAGGGACGGAAGGCTTCTGGGCACAGTCAAGTACTTGCGAAGTCAGAGTGTGATCGAGATGGGATTGACCACTCCAAGAGTTGGAGAATAATGAGTCGCTGTATTTCAATTTAGCAAAACCTTGGCCAGGGTAATCCATCAGATGATTTGATATTTTGAAATACAATGTGGACAACCTGATCAGAGTTGACAGTTGAACTCTGGGGTATCCTATGATCATTTTGGTCAAGGGGATGAATTATATGAAAACTATATCCGCATGGGTTCTAAGGATGTTGTTCTACACATTCGACCTATCCGATCGTCGGGTACCATTGCTAGATGGTCACTTCGATTGGTATAGAAATTTGTTTCTATGCTACCGGCTTAGGTTCGGACCTATGAGGTCACACACATTAGAGTTCATGATCCGATCGGATGGTTGATCAACGATTAAGAATCGTTCTAGGGTTAAATGATCAATACGATTGACATTTAACCCAGTACAAGTATTGCAGGAGGATCGATTAGCAATTTGATTGCTAATTGGCTTAATTTGATTAAGCCAATGGGCTGAGATTAAGTCTAATTAAATATAATTTAATTAGATTTAGTTTGAGCTTGATTGGATCAAGTCCAATTGGTTTATTGGATAAGCCAGGTGCAAGGAAAAACTAGTCCTAGTTCAACTAGGACTTGGGTCAATCTAATTTCTAATTTGATTAGAAAATTAAATTAGATTTAAATCTAATTTAATCTGATTAAATTAGATTCTTAATTGGGTTAATACCTATTTTAATTAGATTGATCTAATTTTATTTGATTTGATTTGAGAAACCAAATTAAAATAAGTCATAAGATAGAATCCTAGTAAGACTAGGATTCCACCTTGCGCCACATAAGCCTTCTCCACGCCCTCTCTCTTATTCAACGCCAATCTTCACTTATTTTGTGCAATAAAAGCCCTCTCCCAGATCTCTCCCACGTTCACAAAAGGTCTCCTCTCTTCTTTCTTACATGGAAGGTGGTTTGGATCAAATCTAAAAGGAATAAGTTTGGATTTCGAATTCTATGAGATAGAGTTTTAGAAATCCAAAACTCTTTCAATTTTGCATCGAATTTATCCAAATTTTTTTTAGAATTTTCATAGATTTTAGGGTATACATTATGCACCCTTTTCTAGTGATCCATGCATGAAAATATGAAGGAGGTGCTCAAGAGTTGGGCGTCCCTTAACTTGCCATGTTTGGATAAGCCTTGACTAGGTGTTTGACCTAGACAAGACTCTATCATATCTCTCTATATAAGATGAGTTTCTTCATGAAATTTTAGGAAACGATAGAGATCTGAGAGACCTTTGTTTCATCCAAAAATCAGAGAGAAATACCTTTGGGTCGTGGAGATATAAAAGATGTAAGTTAGGGTGTTTAGAGAGAAAAACGTGAAGAAGAAGAGGGTCTTCTTCTAGGGTTTTTGTTTTCATATTTTTCCTCCCTCCATCTTGAGTTTTCTGAGAGCATCTCAGATCTAAAACTCCTCCTTCTAATTTTCATCTTTGAAAGAGTCCAAATCAAGAAGAAGGAGGTACCTGATCAACCATCAAAGAAGGATCAGCGCAGTACTAGCATACTGTGCTGATTTCCTGAAGCAGGACTTCTGATCGAGATTCGTGGGCTCGTGTGGATGACTCCAAGAGGTTGGATGCATGTGCGGCTTGCAACATCATCCTTAAGCCCGGATCAGCAAGGTTAGAGCATCTAACTTGCAAGGTAATAGATCTGATCTATATTTAATACATACATTAGATGTGGTATAGAAATATGTTGATATGATCAACATGTAGTTCATGCTATATTTGTATATTTTAATTTTTGATTTAATACTATGTAATAATCATGTAATAAGATCTTAGATCTATGGATTTTTGATTTTATAAAATAAATTTTGATTTATTTTAGTCTTCCGCTGTATGATCTTGAAAAAGTTTCAAGATCTAACCCTGAAACCCTAGATCTGGTTCCTACAATTGGTATCAGAGCCTAGGTTCTTTATTACATGATTATTTATACATGCTTAGATTATTTTTTAGATTAGATCTAATTTATAATCTGATTATTAAATCTAAAATTAAAATTTTAGATCAATTACGAACTACAAGGTTGTCCTGCTATAAGGTTTACCCCTTACAGTGCAAAGGTTGTCCTAGTTTGTGTAGATCTATCTTTAATCATAAATTTGTTAGATATGATCTAGATTAAATTTATGATTTATTAGATTTAAAAGATGTTTAAATCTGAAATAAAATCTCTTTGTTAATAATTTTTGTGCAAAAAAATTATTTAAAGTTGAAATTGTTTCAATTACATGAACCTGTTTAGATTAGATCTAAAGTAGTTTCATGTTTATTTTACTTGCATCTTGATTATAAATCAAACATGCAATATGGTTGGTAGAATCATATTATAAAATTATTTTACAAATATGAAAATTATTTTTTGAAAAGCCAAACCCAACCCTCAGCCCAAAACTTAATTAAGAATTAAGAAGTTGTTTGATTAGGTTCTAGGATTGTGAATTGAAGAACCTAAGACACAAACCATAACACATTGGGTTAATGGGTTAGTGGGAATTAGGTCTATTAATTGGGTTAGACCTATGGTTAGATTGAAGATGGACTTAATTAGAGAATTGACTAAATCTAATTAATTGTTGTCTTAGATTAGGTTAAGGATTCTCTAGATCAATTACAATAGTTGTAGTTGGTCAAGTCCATGTCTTTAACGAGAACCAAATGGACTTGATTCTTGGCTAAGCGGTCTAGCACAAACTGTTAGGTTGATCTAATCGAAACTAATTAAACCAGTTGGTGTCTAAGGTAAACCAGACCGGTGGTTTTTAATTGGGAGCCCGCTTACCTGGCCATTTCTGATGGTGTCTAAGGCAAGCTTTGGCATACCCTCACACTGATCGAACTTACCTGGCCTCTTGGTGAAATTATGTCTTGATCGGATCACTTGACTATTCGAACTGACCCATGTCAGCTAGGTAAATCAGTGTGACTGATTTAGGTGCTCCTAGACCAGTCCTGGTCTCCCTTAAGCTGACTTGGTGAAGCCAGTGGGAGGATCATGCTAAGCTGGTTCATTTGACCTCATCCTCTATATTATTTAAATCTTCTAAAATTATTAGATCCTTAAAATGATAAAGTTATGGGATAACTGAGTCATAGCCTCCCATTAAGGTGTTTGATAATGAGTCCATTAACTCAATAATCATTGCAGACCCAAAGGCCTGGTGCTTGTTGACTAATGGAATTATCACTCATCATATGACGACTTGGAAGTGTCTCTCTAATGATGGTTAGGTAGCCAACCAAAGTTGGGCTTAATCATTCGTTGGTTAGATACACCAAGTATGATCATGTTAATGGTTGGACCTAACCGGATCCTTACAGTGGAGGCCAAAGCCTACTGATTAGATTTCTGAGGCAAAATTAAAATTACTAGAAATTGTTTAGAGAAAAATTGGTTATGAACCTACCCTTAGATGTACATGGGTTGGCCAACCAAAGTTGGGCTTGTGTGCAGTCTAAGTGGATTCTAGTACCCGCTAAGGAATTAGGGTAATTCCTCGAATTGGAGGTAGAGGCTACCAATTCGAATAAAATAGTGGGAGAAATCTTTTGATTAAAGTCCAAATCTTTAGGTTTAATGAATCAATTACTAATTAGGTTATGGTTCTCCTTTGTGCAAATATGGCCACTTCCCTATCGCTTCGATCATTGTTGGACAATGATAAGTTGGTGGGACCCAACTTCGGTAGCTGGTATCGAAAGTTAAAGATAGTCCTGGAGCATGAACGGATCCTATATGTGATAATGGATCCTGCACCTGAGGAGCCAGCTGTCAATGCATGTGGAACAGTCAGAGACACTTACCAGAAGTGGCTCAGTGATCGGACCACGGTATGCTGTATCATGCTGGCTACCATGAGCGATGAGTTCAGTCGCAGATTCGAGATGACTCAGCCAAAGGACATGCTTCAAGTGTTGGAGGATGCCTTTAGCACACCCGATGACGTAGAGAGGTACAAGACTCATTGTGCCATCTTCAACATCAAAATACGGGATGGTGCCTCTGTCACTGATCATGTATTGTACATGATCGAGCTGATGGAAAGATTGAGCAAGCTTGGCTTTCCCTTGCATGAGCAGCTTGGGAAAGATGCAATACTGAACTCGCTACCCAAGTCTTATCTCCCATTCCTCACTCATTATAGAATGACAAAGCCTGAAGTAAACTACCACGGATTACTGGGGTTGCTTCAGAACTTTGAGAAGGATCACCAACTCCTCAAGGAGTCGGTGAACTCAGTGGGAGGTTCGTCTTCTGGTTCTCGATCCTTTGAGAAAGGGAAGAAGAACAAGAAGAAGAAAGTGAAGAAGGTGCAAGTTCAGGCTGGGACATCAGTGCAGAGCCAGACCAAAAAGATCAAGCCTGATAAGAGTCTATTCAACCAGCAAGCACCCTAGATTAGATAGTGTGTCAGATATCTACTTATGGCACTGTAGGCTAGGTCATATAAACAAGAACAGAATAAACAGGTTGACTCAAGAAAAAATCCTCAAAGTTAGTGATTGTGAATCACTACCAACCTGTGAGTCCTGTCTTCTTGGTAAAATGACCAAGTCACCTTTTACTGGAAAATATGAGAGAGCTACTGAGCTCTTGGGCCTAATACATACTGATGTATGTGGGCCCATGAGCACAAGTGCTAGAGGTGGATATTTCTACTTCATAACTTTCATGGATGACCTATCCAGATATGGATATATCTATCTGATGAAACATAAGTCGGATTCATTTGAAATGTTCAAACGATTTCGAAGTGAAATAGAAAAATAAACTGGGAAGAGTATTAAAACTCTTCGATCTGATCGAGGAGGAGAATACCTTTCTAGTGAGTTTCTCACATATCTAGGAGAGAATGGGATTCTCTCCCAATGGACTCCTCCAGAAATACCACAGCATAATGGTGTGTCTGAAAGGAGGAATCGGACTCTGTTAGACATGGTCCGATCCATGATGGGTTTTGCTAGCTTGCCGATATCCTTCTGGGGATATGCACTCGAATTGGCCTGTTATCTGTTAAATAGGGTTCCAAGTAAGTCTGTAATTAAGACTCCATATGAGATATGGATGGGACGTAAGCCAGCACTTTCACACCTTAGGGTCTGGGGGTGCCCGGCCTATGTCAAACGATTAGTCACAGACAAACTTGGACCTAGGTCTGACAAATGCTCATTCATAGGGTACCCCAAAGAGACAAAAGGATATTTTACTACCATGCTGATGAACAAAAGGTGTTCGTCAGCCTTAAGGTAATCTTTTTAGAAAAGGAGTTCCTTGGTGAAGGAACCGTTGCCTCTAAGGTTGAACTTGATGAAGTTCAACAGGTAGAAGGACCGACATCAATAGCTGAACCTGAGTCGATATGATTAGATCAGATCCGAAGCCCAATGTACCTGCACCATTAAGGCGATCCGATAGAGTACCGCGTCAACCGGACAGATACTACGATTTCTTGGTCTGAGACGGTGATCCCATCAAACTTGATGAGAATAATGAGGATCCGATCACCTATATGGATGCAATGCAGAGATCTGATTCGAGAAATGGCTTGAAGCCATGAAATCCGAAATGGAGTCCATGAAGGTCAACGATGTATGGACATTGGTTGACCCACCTGAAGGGGTTAAACCCATTGGGTGTAAATGGGTCTTCAAAAGGAAGAGGGGCGCAGACGGAAAGGTGGAGACCTATAAAGCCCGTCTGGTCGCCAAGGGGTATCGTCAACGTTATGGTATTGACTATGACGAGATATTTTCTCCTGTGGCAATGCTCGAATCCATTCAGATAATGCTTGCAATAGCTGTCCATCTGGATTATGAGATCTGGCAGATGGATGTAAAGACAGCCTTCCTGAATGGAGAGCTGACCGAAGAGGTGTATATGATACAACTTGAGAGGTTTATATCCACAGATGAGTCCAAGGTGTGCAAGCTTCAGAGATCCATTTATGGATTGAAGCAAGCTTCTCGGAGTTGGAACATGCATTTTGATAAGGTGATCAAAACGTATGGCTTCATTAAGAATAGAGAAGAGCCCTGCATCTATAAATGGGCAAATGGTCCATTGTGGTATTCCTTATCTTGTACGTGGATGACATTCTCTTAATCGGGAATGACATCCCCGCACTACAGGGAATAAAAGTTTGGTTGTCATCACAGTTCTCCATGAAGGACTTGGGTGAAGCATCCTACATCCTAGGGATGAAGATCTATAGGGATAGATCTAAAAGGATGCTTGGGTTATCCCAGTCTATGTACATAGACATTGTGCTGAAGAGGTTCAGCATGGAGAATTCTAAGAAGGGCTATCTATCGATAGGCCATGGAATTTCTCTCTCTAAGAAGGATTGTCCGACAACTCCTGAAGAGAGAGAGCGTATGAGTAGAGTCCCATATGCTTCAGCCATGGGATCTATCATGTACGCCATGACATGTACAAGACCAGATGTGGCATACTCACTAGGAGTAGTGAGTAGATACCAATCTGATCCTGGAAAAATCACTGGAAAGTGGTTAAAGCCGTCCTTAAGTATATGAGAAATACTAAAGACCAATGGTTGGTTTATGGCGAGTCAGATCTGAAACTTGTGGGGTTCACAGACTCCAGCTTTCAATCTGACCATGATGACAGTAGGAGCGTGTCGGGTTATATCTTTACTCTGAATGGTGGAGCCATCTGCTGGAAGAGTTCCAAGCAGCATACTATGGCAGACTCTGTTTGTGAAGCGGAGTACATCGCAGCATCGGATGCCACGAAGGAAGCTGTGTGGCTGAGAAAATTCATCAATGAGCTCGGAGTAGCACCCTCCCTCGATGGTCCGATCCTGCTCTACTGCGACAGCACTGGTGCCATAGCTCAGATGAAGGAACCCAAAGCACATCAGCGGACGAAGCACATCTTGTGCCGCTTCCACCTGGTCTGAGAGATCGTGGATCGAGGTGACGTCGACCTTCAGAAGATCGACGGAAAGGAGAACCTGACCACCCCTACACTAAAGCCCTGGCAATAAAGGAGTTCGATAACCATAAGTCGAAGATGGGTATTAGATACTGTGCCGAGTGGCTTTAGGACAAGTGGGAGTTGTTGGGAAATATGTCCCAAAAAGCCAATCGTCAAGCTGTTGACGGTTGAGCAACCAAGTATTGTAATTGATTTGTTAATAAATAAAATATATTTGGCATCTTCATCATAAGCTTTCATCTTCTAATGAACTCCGTTGTTATGATGAAGTCCTTAGGACTATTTAGATTCGATAAAGAGAGGATTTATCGATTAGTCCTTAAAACTGTTCACGACCAAATGATAAGCTGTTAATAAGGACGACAGCTTCTATCGAGCATAGGTTGCTGTAGGCCATATGGGTTGGTTGTCCTCTTAACCAAGGAGTGTGGAGAACTGGTATGGCATACAGATGAGATGTAAGGGTACATCATCATTGAACATGACCAACTTCAGAGCATTCTGCTGTCGAGAATGTCTCTGATGGGATATAGGTATAAGTGTCCCTTAGACCTGAGATCGCCTCAGTGACTTGCAAGCAACTCACTGTGCTTTGGTATCGGACTAACTGAATTTCTAATTCAGGGATGGAAGGCTTCTGGGTACAGTCAAGTACTTGCAAAGTCAGAGTGTGATCGAGATGGAATTGACCACTCCAAGAGTTGGAGAAGAATGAGTCGCTGTATTTCAATTTAGCAAAACCTTGGCCAGGGTAATCCATCAGATGGATTTGATATTTTGAAATACAATGTGGACAACCTGATCAGAGTTGACAGTTGAACTCTGGGGTGTCCTATGATCATTTTGGTCAAGGGGATGAATTATATGAAAACTATATCCGCATGGGTTCTAAGGATGTTGTTCTACACATTCGACCTATCCGGTCGTCGGGTACCATTGCTAGATGGTCACTTCGATTGGTATAGAATTTATTCCTATGCTACTGACTTAGTTCGGACCTATGAGGTCACACACATTAAAGTTCATGATCCGATCGGATGGTTGATCAACGATTAAGAATCATTCTAGGGTTAAATGATCAATACGATTGATATTTAACCGAGTACAAGTGTTGCAGGAGGATCGATTAGCAATTTGATTGCTAATTGGCTTAATTTGATTAAGCCAATGGGCTGAGATTAAGTCTAATTAAATATAATTTAATTAGATTTGGTTTGGGCTTGATTGGATCAAGTCCAATTGGTTTATTGGATAAGCCAGGTGCAAGGAAAAACTAGTCCTAGTTCAACTAGGACTTGGGTCAATCTAATTTCTAATTTGATTCGAAAATTAAATCAGATTTAAATTTAATTTAATCTGATTAAATTAGGTTATTAATTGGGTTAAGACCTATTTTAATTAGGTTGATCTAATTTTGATTTGATTTGGTTTGGGAAACCAAATTAAAACAAATCATAAGACAGAATCCTAGTAAGACTAGGATTCCACCTTGCGCCACATAAGCCTTCTCCACGCCCTCTCTCTTATTCAACGCCAATCTCCACTTATTTTGTGTGACAAAAGCCCTCTCCCAGATCTCTCCCACATTCACAAAAGGTCTCCTCTCTTCTTTCTTACATGGAAGGTGGTTTGGATCAAATCTAAAAGGAATAAGTTTGGATTTCGAATTCTATGAGATAGAGTTTTAGAAATCCAAAACTCTTTCAATTTTGCACCGAATTTATCCAAATTTTTTTTGGAATTTTTATAGTTTTAGGGTATACATTGTGCACCTTTTTTGGTGATCCATGTATAAAAATATGAAAGAGGTGCTCAAGAGTTGGGCGTCCCTTAACTTGCCATGTTTGGATAAGCCTTGACTAGGTGTTTGACCTAGACAAGGACTCTATCATATCTCTTTATATAAGATGAGTTTCTTTATAAACTTTTAGAGAAGATAGAGATCTGAGAGATCTTTGTTCCACCCAAAAATCAGAGAGAAATACCTTTGGGTCGTGGAGATATAAAAGACACAAGTTAGGGTGTTTAGAGAGAAAAATGTGAAGAAGAAGAGGGTCTTCTTCTAGGGTTTTTGTTTTCATATTTTTCCTCCCTCCATCTTGAGTTTTCTGAGAGCGTCTCAGATCTGAAACTCCTTCTTCTACTTTCCATCTTTGGAAGAGTCCAAATCAAGAAGAAGGAGGCACCTGATCAACCATCAAAGAAGGATCAGCGCAGTACTAGCATACTGTGCTGATTTCCTGAAGCAGGACTTCTGATCGAGATTCGTGGGCTCGTGTGGATGACTCCTAGAGGCCGGACGCATGTGCGGCTTGCAACATCATCCTTAAGCCTAGATCAGTGAGGTTAGAGCATCTAACTTGCAAGGTAATAGATCTGATCTATTGTTTAATACATACATTAGATATGGTATAGAAATATGTTGATATGATCAACATGTAGTTCATGCTATATTTATATATTTTAATTTCTGATTTAATGCTATGTAATAATCATGTAATAGGATCTTAGATCTAGGGATTCTCTGGTTTTAAAAAATAAATTTTGATTTATTTTAGTCTTCCACTGTATGATCTTGAAAAAGTTTCAAGATCTAACCCTGAAACCCTAGATCTGGTTCTACACGAAGAAAAATCTCAGACAAGGTGAAACCCCTGAAGGAGGGGGACGGGTTTAAATAGACCTCAGGGTCTGACGTAATAATGATTGTAGATCTCCTTTGGCCGACCTACAACCGCCGCGTGTCCCACTCATCGTGGCAGATGGCTGACGACTGACAGAATCATTATTATGCCATACCTGGGGCAATGCTCCAGCGAAAATTCCAAAAGAATCTTTTCGGATCGTCCCGATTTGAAAAGACTCCAGCACTGGTATGCCAAATGCCAAAATATCTGAAAACAATCGAGTACGAAAATCAAGGGGGGCAACTTCGGCTGTGAAAATTTTTCTATACTTCCTTCATTCGTAACCCGAACTCGGAAGTAGGGGGACTGGTATTGGGTACAAAATAACCCCAGCCGAAGTTCGTAAGAGGCCAACCCTCTCAGGACTCTTCCGACTTCCGATCTTGTGCGGCATCTTTCTGAACTCCCCCGATCGTCTGAGCTTCCACAGTGTCCTCCAGATTCCTCCAACGGATGAACTCCTACCGTACCCTATGGACTTCTCCAATAATGAGCTCCTTCAGTCATCTATCGGACTGCTCCAAATGCTCTCTGGGCTTCACTATCAGCCGATTTTCTACAGTGATTGACTACTCTCCGAATCTCTTCCAGACTTCCTCCTGTCACGATCGACTTTACTTCGAGCTTCTTCCGGACTTCGTCAATATCCGGGCTTCTCCAGCAGCAGGTCTTCTACAGTAACCAGACTCCATCCAAGTTCTACAGTGGTCGATCACCTTCCAAATTTCATCCGAGCTTCCATAGTAAGTGAATTCTGTCCGAACATCTATTGCAGGCGGACTTCAGCCGAGCTTCTACAATAAGCGGTCTCCATCCGGGCTTCCATGGCAATCGGTCTCCATCCAAGCTTCTATAGTAAGTGGCCTCCTTTCGGACTTCTACAAGAACTGGACTCCATCCGAACTTCTACAGCGGATGAATTTCAGACGAACTTCCACAGCGGATGGGCTCCAGCAGTCGGATTTCTACAATGACTGATTGTCTCTGGTGTCTTCCATATCTCTCTAGCCATCAACCTTCAACAGCACCAACCGGACTTCAACAGTGCCAACCAGGCCCCTCCAACAGACAAATTCCCTCCGAACCCCTCCAGTAGTCGACCTTCAGCCGTGTTCTCCAGACTCCTCCAGTGGACGAACTTCCACAACGCCTTTCAGACTCTTCTATCGGTCAACCTTCTATAGTGCCTTCCGAATTTCGCTATTGGTCGACCTTCTGTCGGATTCCTCATGCAACCGGACCTCTCTAGCGGACAGTCTTCAAACAAGCTTCTACATCAAACAAATTCCAGACGGACTTCTCTAGCAATCGGACTCCAGCCGGTTTCCTCCAACAAAAAGTTTTTGTTCGGGCTTCTACAGCAGATGACTTCCGTCTGCAGCATCAACGCCTAAGGCACCCAACAACAGTTAATCCGTCAGCAACCTCGAAAACAACCGAGCTTCTCTTAGATTGCCGAGACAGAGAGCTATTTTGCTCCACCAGACGTCCCAACCGAGCTTCAGCCATCTGGCCCAAACTTTTCGACAAGTCGCGACAACGGACACCACTCCACTCTCTGTAACAAACTCCACGTGGCCCCACCACTCTCCGACAAGTCGCGACAACAGACACCACTCCACTCTCTGTAATAAACTCCACGTGGCCCCAAACGGTCCACTACCAGGCAGTTACGGACGTCGCTGTCAATTGGTTGCGCTCTCCCGTCTATAAAAGAGACCCCCCAGATACGTTCACCTCTAAGCTCTAAGCACTATCTCTAAACTCTACTAAAATCTCATTCGAGTGCTCCATTTTTGTTGAGGCAGAGTACTACTTGAGCATCGGAGGGTCTTGCTGGAG
Organism: Elaeis guineensis; assembly: GCF_000442705.2. Taxonomy (NCBI): domain Eukaryota; kingdom Viridiplantae; phylum Streptophyta; class Magnoliopsida; order Arecales; family Arecaceae; genus Elaeis; species Elaeis guineensis. The sequence goes on from NC_026003.2 coordinate 80,064,305, forward strand.
TACCCCCAACTCTGGTTTAGACTTTCCTTGTAGGTCCCGATGGCGGTCGTGATCCCCTCGACTCCAGCTTCTCCGACATCGACGAAATTCTGTACCAATAAAAATAATATATTTTTTAATTTATTTATAAAAATAATATAAATCTATAAAATATCATTTAAAATAGAGTTTTATAGCCGCCACATCACTACCCTCTTTTCTCCTCTCTCCACATGGATGACAAAAAAAAAATTAAAATCATCATTTCAAATGGCATTTTCAAAAATATTATTTTAAATAACGACTTTAATTATTTACTTCTAAAAAAATAAAAAATAAAAATTATAATTTTAAATTTATAAAAAATAAAAATTTTAATTTTGATTCAAATAAAAATCATCATTTCAAATTACTTTCTTCATTTTAAATTATTTTTTTTAAATATCTAAAAAAATGGCTCTAAAAAAATAAAAAAATAGAAATTATAATTTTAAATTTTAAAAAATAAAAATTTTAATTTTAATTCAAATAAAAATCACCATTTCAAATTAGTATCTCTATTTCAAATTAATTTTTTAAAAAAATATCTAAAAAAATATGTCAAAAAATAAAAAATAAAAACATCATAAAAAAATCAAAAGAAAATAAAAATTATAATTATAATTTTTAAAAAAATAAAAATTTTAATTTTAATTCAAAAAAAATCACCATTTCAAATGAGTATCCCTATTTCAAATTATTTTTTTTAAAAAATTTAAAATAAAAAAAATTCCTTAAAAAAGATAAAAAAATAAAAAAAAAGAATTATATTTCTAAATTTTTTAAAAAATAAAAGTTTTAATTTTAATTCAAATAAAAAATACCATTTCAAACTAAATTTTTTAAAAAATATCTCAAAAAAGAGAAAAAATATCTAAAAAATAAAAAAATACCATAAAAATAGAAAAAAAGTAAAAAATAAAAAAATTTAGAATTATAATTTTAAATTATAAAAAAATTATAATGTTTATTTGAATTCAAAAAAAAATCATTGTTTTAAATAACTTTCTCTATTTCAAATTAATTTTATTAATAAAATATCTCAAAAAAGAAAAAAAGTACCTTAAAAAAATTAAAAAAATAAAAAAGATCATAAAAAATAAAAAAATAGGAAAAAAATTATAATTATAATTTTAAATTTAAAAAAAATTAAAATTTTAATTCTGAGATAGATGAGACACATGAGACTCTGTGTATCGATGTCCATAAAGTATAATATCTGACCACTTGAAATGGCATCTTCAAAAATAAGCTTAAATATAAAAAATAAAATATAAATTTTAAATTTTAAAAATAAAAAAAATAAAAAAATAAAGAATAAATAAAAAATTATAATTTTAAATTTTAAAGAATAAAAATTTTAAATTTAATTAAAATAAATTTTAATTAGAAAAAAAGAAATGAAATAAAAATTTTAATTTTAATTCAAATAAATTTTAAAAAAAGAGAAAAAAATAAAAAATCAATCCGTATAATCTTCGTACCGACTTATAGCAGCCCAAACCACATCACACTGAGTGGTTGGTAAAAGACCATAATGTACTGGAACCTTACCGACCTATACCGGCCCATACCGTACCGTACGTAGCTGTTCGTGCCCGTTCCAGATCGAAATATACCGGTGCGGTCCGATTCATCTCATTTATCGAAAAATCGGCTAGAACTTTGATGGTTCTCCATCGACTTATCTGATTTAGCTTATTTTTAGATATTTTAAGAAATATAATTAAATTATTTGATATATTATTATTATTTGCGTTATAATTTCTATAGCCCTTTTAGCATAACGTTTTCTCTCCTAATGTTCTAAGACACATGAGAGTATGTGTCTCCATATCCACAAAGCATAATATCCGATCATTTGAAATTAAATAATATAAAATAAAATTAATAATTAATAATATAAAATAGAATAAAAATATCAAGTGTACAAAAAATAGTACAATAAAAGTTTCAAAAATACTAAGTACAAATCTAAAAAATATTAAGTCCCACAAGGATGTCGTGGTGCCTGTGGTCACTTGGACCTTCTCAGGAAGGTCCTCAACGGCTGCTCCTGCTCCTATATCTGCTGTGATGGCTCCTCCCCTATATTAGTGGAGGTCTGTGTTGGGAATAGTGTCCCAAAGCCAATCGTCAGCCTGTTGACGGTTGTGCTCCTTTTGTATTAGTACATGAATTATAAATAAATAAAAGTTATTTTGGTATTTTTTCATCACAAATGTTTCATCTTCTAATGAACTCCTGTGTTGTGGTGAAGTCCTTAGGACTATTTAGACTCGACAAAGGAGGATTTGTCGCTTAGTCCTTAAACATGTTCGCGACCAAATGATACGTTGTTACCAAGGACGACAATGTTTATCGAGCATAGGTCGTTGTGTGCCATATGGGTTGGTTGTCCTCATAACCAAAGAGTGTGGAGACACTGGTATGGCATACAGGTGAGATGTAATGGTACATCTGCACTGAACGTGACCAACTTCGGAGCTATTTCTGCTGTCAAGATTTGCTCCGATGGGATATGGGTATAAATGTCCCTCTGACCTGAGACTGTCACGGTGACTTGCAAGCAACTCACTGCACTTAGGCACTGGACTACCTGAATTTTAATTCAATGACGGAAGGCTGCTGGGTGTAGTCAAGTACTTGACTTGTCGGTGCGTGTGTCAAGATGGGATTGACCACTCCAGTTTAGGAGCTGTGTACAGTCGTGTTTCAATTTAGCAAAATCTTGACTAGGGTAGTCCTAGTGAGGAGTCACAGGACTAATTGAGTTGAGCACGATTCGGATGATATCATCAGGGTTGACAGTTTAACCCTGAGTCGTCCTAAACACAGGGGTCAAAAGGGATGAATTATACGGTAACCATATTCGTGTAGGTTCTGAATGTTGCGATTGTGATTATTCGACCTATCCGATCATCGGGTACCATTGCTAGATGGTCACTTCAATTAGTACAGAAATTGGTTCCTGTGCTACCGGCTTAGGTTCGAACCTGCGGGGTCACACACATTAGTGGTTCCTTTCTGATCAGATGGCTGATTATGAGTCTTATGTGTCTGGAACTCTATGATTGAGAATTAGGATTCTCTGATCATGAGTTCCACACATTTTGGGTACCGGGGTCAAAATTTTGAATTTTAAATTTTGAATTTGAAATTTGAACTCTTTGATCAAGGTTTCATATCGATGGTCTCTGATGCCTGATTGCCCATCAGATTTGGACTCAATATTTATGAGAGGTTTAATTAGTGATTTGATCGCTAATTAACTCAATTTGATTGAGTAATTATTTTTGGATCAAGTCCAATTGAATTGGATTCAGTTTGGATTGACCCGATTAGGTTAAATGTTGACCTAATCGCTAAGGTGGTTTAGTCCCTGATTTGATCAAGGGTTAGGTTTAGTTAATTCTTGATTTGATTAAGATTTTATTGAGCCTAATTAAGCCTAATTAAGTTGGATTTAATTTATTCTAATTGTGCTTAACCTATTTAGATTAGGTTGGCTCAATTAGGTTCAAACCACCTTGACTTTTCTCCCTGCGCCACCTCACTTCTTCTGTGCATATTTAAATTCACGAGAAGCAACTTCTCATGAATTTTCTCCACACAGAAGCCATCCCATGCCCACCCTTGTGCACCAAATATCTGAATAAAAATAAGTTGGTTGGCCATTCAAATTCAAAAGAGAGTTTGAATTTGAATGAGCAACCAACTAATCCATGCGCCATGGTCTTATCTTGTGCGCCCCATATTTTACACGAGAAAATGTTTCTTGTGTAAACTCTCTATGTACAAATCAACTCACGCCCCTTCTCTTCTCACGCACAAGTGGATAGGGATGAGTTGGTTTTGCATTTGAATTCAAATGTGCAACCACTTATCTTTATCCTCTCACGCGGATAAGACATGTTCGACGTTGTTTTAAAAAGAGGAGAAAGATGGAACATGCATAGAAATTTTAGGAGAGAAATTTTGGGGTGTGATGAAAGTTTGTGCGCAAGGTGAAGGTCCAAAACCTTTCGAGAGAAAAAGAAAGAAAAGAAAAAAAATTGAGCGCAGGGTTTCTAGTGTGTACCCTAGGGTTTCTACCTAGGGTTTGGGAAGTGAGATTGGTGTGCCACGAGTGTCGTGAGTCCACCAAATTTTAGGAAGAGATCCATCAACCTCTCAAGCAATCGTGCAAATGATCCAGAGCATCTGAGGAGTCGGCACACATTGATCGAAGGAGTTCGATCAACATCTACCATCAAAAGGGTGAAATCACGAACTAGCATTCGTGAGGAGCTGATCAGATGGGAGCTTCATGTGGATGATCCGCAGAGGCCAGATATTTGAGTGGCTGTGACGTGACGATCAGAGCCCCCGACGGTGATCAGATTGCGGTGATCGACTACCCGCAAAAGGTGATGTGTTCTGAACACAGTACTGTAAAAAGTTTACTGATTCAAATTTAAATTTTAAATTTAAATACATGCTGTTGTATCATATTTAGATCCTATTGTAGGGTTAATTAGTATTAATTAATGAGATTAATTAATAATTTCACTATAAAATAGTAATTTTGAAAAAGTTTTAAAATTATCATTTTACCCCTGCACTAAATTTTCGCTTCAAATGGTATCAGAGCATGGTTCTAGAATATGATATACATATGCATGCATAGATTAAGGTGTAATCTTTAAGTTTAAATTTGAAATTCAAAATTCAAAATTCAAAAAAAAAAAAAATTTGAAATTTGAAATTTGTTAGAAGTTTCAAATTTGAAATTCAAAATTTGAAATTTAAAATTTGGTTGAAATATCAAATTTGAAATTTAAAATTTGAAATTTGAAATTTAAATTCAAAATTCAAAATTTAAAATTCAAAGATTGGAAATTCGAAATTTAAAATTTGGTTGAAATCTCAAATTTAAAATTTAAAATTTAAATTTGAAATTTAAAATTTGAAATTCAAAATTTAAATTTTGAAATTGGTATATTTAGATATACTTGATCCAAGTAGCAAGTAATCTAATTGGGTTGGTTGCCATGGCCGTCCGGTCATAGGAGAAAAGTAGGGTTTAAAGGCCTCTCTTCCTATTCGATGGGGTCTCCTATGATGGTAGGGGTGCCGATGCAATTATATCCCATGCCGATGAAGCAGCGAAAGGACTTAATTAAGAAATTTATCATGAATGTGTTAGATTAGATCTAAAAAATAAAAAATAAAAAAAAATTATGATTTATTTTGAGTTATTTTCTGTTATGAAGTGAGCAATGAGATTGCTGTTTATGAAATGTGCTGATCCGTTTGTGAAATGAGTCAACACATTTGGTGAACAAAAAATAAAATCTTTCAAAATTTAAAAATTTATTTTCGAAATGCCAAACCCTGACCCATCAGCCCAAGTACTTAATTAAAAGAATTAAGTGTTGTCTAGTAGGTCTAGAATTGTGAATTAAGACCTAAGATAATTGCATAAACTTGTAGGTCAATGGGTTAGATGAATTAGGTCCATAATTGGGTTAGACCTAAGGTTAGCTTAAAAAATGGACTAAATGGAGTAATTGGCCAAATCTAATCAAAAGTTGAATTAGATTAGGTCAAGGATACTCTAGACTCAACTTCAATAGTTGTAGTTGAATGGGCCCATGTCTTTAACTAGACCAAGATGGATTTAATTCATGGCTACGCGGTGGAGCCCTATTTACTAAGTTGATCAAAATTAAAACTAATGAACCGGTTGGTGTCTAAGGTAAGTTCGACAGTTTTGACCAGTGGTTCTTAAGCGGGAGCTACTCGCATTGATTCGATCATTGACGAGTTAATGGCAAATCCCCACCACTGATCTCACTTACCTGGCCAATCTGGTAAGTTAGATTTTGATTAGATCACTTGGTGATTAGAGCTCACCCATGTCATTAGGTAAATCAGTGTGACTGATTTAGGTGCTCCTAATGCCAGCTTTAATTAAATCCTTTTTTAATCTGACTTGGTGAAGTCAGTGGGAGGATTGAAATTGGCTGGATGATTTCTTCTCTACTATTCTTTAATAAAATCCTCAAAATTATTAGGTCTCTAAAATGATTAAGTTATAATGATAACTAAGTCATAGCCTCCCATTAAGTGAGTGATAATGGGTCAATTAGTTCAATGATCATTGGAGGCCCAAAGGCCTGGTGCTCATTGGCTAATAGAATTATTATTCATAATATGATAATTTGATTGAGTCTTTCTGATGGTGGTTAGGTTGGCCGGCCAAAGTCGGGCCTGATCATTTATTGGTCCGATTCACTAAATTAAGTCATGTTAATGGTTGGACCTAACCAGATCTTTTCAGTGGAGGCCAAAGCCTACTGATTAGGTTCTGGGGCAAAATCAATTACTAGAAGTTGTTTAGAGAAACAACTGGTTAAGAACCTACCCATAGATGCACATGGGTTGACCAACCAAAGTTGGGCTCGTGTGTAGTCTGTGTGGATTCTAGTACCCATTAAGGAATTAAAGTAATTCTTCGAATTGGAGGATGAGGCTACCAGTTCGTAAAAATATTGGGAAAAACTTTAGACTAAAGTCCAAGTCTTTAGTATTAATTTATGTACTAATAGAGGTCTCGTTTTTCTTTAAGCAGCTATGGCCACTACCCTGTCGCTTCGGTCATTATTAGATAATGACAAGCTCATGGGACCCAATTTCGATAGCTGGTATCAAAAATTGAAAATCGTCCTTGAGCATGAGCGGATCCTTTATGTAGTAACGGATCCAGCACCTGAGGAGCCAGCTCCGAACGCTAGTAAGGCGATCCGAGACACTTACTTGAAGTGGCTCAATGACCGCACCACCGTTCGATGTATTATGCTGGCAGCAATGAATGACGAGTTCAGCCGAAGGTTTGAGAACGCCCAGCCATAGGAGATGCTTCAAATGTTGAACGACTCCTTTGGCACGCCTGACGACGTTGAAAGGCACAAAACTAGTTGTGCCATTTTCAATGCTCGGATGAGGGATGGGGCCTCAGTCACTGATCATGTACTGTACATGATCGAGATGATTGAGTGCCTAAGCAAATTGGGCTTTCCTCTGCACGAGCAGCTCGGTAAGGATGCGATCCTTAATTCCTTGCCCAAGTCCTTCCTCCCATTCCTTACTCATTTCGAATGACAAAGCCTGCAGTAAACTACCACGGATTGTTGGGGTTGCTGCAGAACTTTGAGAAGGATCACCAACTCCATAAGGAGTCAGTGAATGTAGTGGGAGGGTCTTCTTCTCGTCGTCAACCCTTTGGGAAGGGGAAGAAGAACAAGAAGAAGAAAAATAAGAAGGTGCAATCTCATGCTGGGATAGTAGCACAGGGTCAGACCAAGAAGTGCAAGCACGACCAGAGCCAGGCGGAGTGCTTCTTTTGCAAGAAGCAGGGGCATTGAAAGAGGAACTGTCCTCAATACATTGCCTCCCTGGATCCGAACAGGCCAAAGAAGAAGCAAGGTAATTATATGATAACTCCTTGCAACTTTTCGATTTATGATACTACTGCTTGGGTATTGGATACCGGAAGCCCTTATCATATTTGTAATTCGATGCAGGGTCTGCAGGTCAGTAGGAGATTTGAGGAAGGCGAGAGGTTCCTGAACGTTGGAGATGGAAGCAAAGTTCCAGTTCTAGCTTTAGGAATCATGAGTCTTGTAATCAATTCTCGTAATGTAATTCTGAGTGAATGTCACTATTGTCCAAGTTTTTTATTAAATATTATTTTTGTAGGCCTTTTGGCCATGTACGGTTATGATTTTTTAATAAAAGAAAATATTTGTAATATCATTTTGAATGGTGTTACAATATTTGTTGGACAATTAAATAATGGAATTTACTTACTATCACAGCCTGTTAATGTGGTTCAAAACTTCGGTAAATGCTCTAGAATAGATAATGTGTCAGAAGTCTACCTTTGGCACTGTAGGCTAGGTCATATCAATAAGAACAGGATAAACAGGTTGGCTCAAGAAGGAATTCTTGAAGTTAGTGATTGTGAATCACTTCCAACCTGTGAGTCCTGTCTTCTTGGGAAGATGACCAAGTCACCTTTTACTGGAAAAGGTGAGCGAGCCAGTGAACTCTTAGGTCTGGTACATTCTGATGTATGTGGACCCATGAGCTCAAGTGCAAGAGGAGGATTTTTCTACTTCATAACCTTCACAGATGACCTATCTAGTATGGGTATGTCTATTTAATGAAGCATAAGTCGGAATCATTTGAAATGTTCAAACTATTCCGAAATGAGGTAGAAAAACAAACTGGGAAGTGTATTAAAACTCTTCGATCTGATCGAGGAGGTGAATACCTTTCCAATGAGTTTCTGATGTATCTAGGGGAGAATGGGATTCTCTCTCAGTGGACTCCTCCTGGAACACCATAGCATAATGGTGTGTCTGAAAGGAGGAATCGGATCCTGTTAGACATGGTTCGATCTATGATGGGGTTTGCTGGTCTGCCGATCTTCCTCTGGAGATATGCGCTCGAATCAGCTTGTTACCTTCTAAATAGAGTTCCGAGTAAGTCTGTAGCTAAAACGCCATATGAGATATGGATAGGACGTAAGCCAGTACTCTCGCACCTTAGGGTTTGGGGGTGTCCGACTTATGTTAAACGTTTAATTACAGACAAGCTTGGACCTAGGTCTGACAAGTGTAATTTTATTGGGTACCCAAAAGAGACCAAAGGGTATTATTTCTACCTTGCTGATGAGCAAAAGGTGTTTTTCAGCCTTAAGGTAATTTTTTTAGAAAAGGAGTTCCTTAGTGAAAAAACTGTTGCCTCTAAGGACGAACTTGATGAAGTTCGACAGGTGGAAAAACTGACACATGTTACTGAACCTGAATCGGATTTGATTAGATCAGATCCGGAGCCCATTGATTATGCACCCTTAAGGCGGTCTGGTAGAGTACCACATCAACCGGACAGATACTATGATTTTTTGGTCCGGGATGGTGATCCTGTCGAACTTGATGAAAATGATGAGGATCCGATCACCTACATGGATGTAATGCAGAGACCTGACTCTGAGAAATGGCTAGAGGCCATGAAATCCGAAATGGAGTCCATGAAGGTCAACGATGTGTGGACATTGGTTGACCCACCCGAAGGAGTAAAACCCATAGGGTGTAAGTGGGTCTTCAAAAGGAAGAGGGGCACAGACGGAAAGGTGAAGACCTATAAAGCCCGTCTGGTTGCCAAGGGATATCGTCAACGTTATGGTATAGACTATGACGAGATATTTTCTCCTGTGGCAATGCTCAAATCCATTCAGATTATGCTTGCGATAGCTGCCCATCTAGACTATAAAATCTGGCAGATGGATGTGAAGACAGCTTTCCTAAATGGACAGCTGGACGAAGAGGTGTATATGATACAACCTGAAGGGTTCACATCCACAGATGAGTCTAAGGTGTGCAAGCTACAGAGGTCCATTTATGGACTTAAGCAGGCATCTCGGAGTTGGAACATACGTTTTGATAGGATGATCAAAACGTATGGCTTCGTTAAGAATGGAGAAGAGCCCTGTATTTATAAGTGGGCTAATGTCCAGTAGTAGTATTTCTTGTATTGTATGTGGATGACATTCTCTTAATCAAAAATGATGTCCCTGCATTACAGGGAATAAAGATTTGGCTATCATCACAGTTCTCCATGAAAGATCTGGGAGAAGCTTCCTACATCCTAGGGATGAGGATCTATAGGGATAGATCCAAAAAGTTGTTTGGCTTATCCCAGTCCACATACATTGATACTATGCTGAAAAAGTTCAGCATGAAAAATTCCAAGAAAGGCTATCTACCGATAGGCCATGGAATTTCTCTCTCGAAGAGGGATTGTCCGACAACACCTCAAGAGAGAAAGCGTATGGGTAGGATTCCATATGCTTCGGCAGTGGGATCTATCATGTACGCCATGACATGTACACGACCAGATGTGGCATACTCACTAGGGGTAGTGAGTAGATACCAATCTGATCCAGGAGAGAATCACTGGAAGGTTGTTAAAACCATCCTGAAGTATTTAAGAAATACTAAGGACCAGTGGCTTATATATGGTAAATCGACTTGAGACTTATAGGGTTTACAGACTCTAGTTTCCAGTCTGATCGCGATGATAGCAAGAGTGTGTCAGGATTTATTTTTACTCTTAATGGTGGGGCTGTCTGCTGGAAGAGTTCCAAGCAGCACACTGTGGCTGATTCAGTATGCGAGGCGGAGTATATTGCTGCATCAGATGCTGCCAAAGAAGCAGTGTGGCTGAGAAAATTCATCACCGAGCTCGGAGTAGCACCCTCCCTTGTTGGTCCAGTTCTGCTCTACTGCGACAGCTCTGGAGCCATTGCTCAGGCGAAGGAACCAAAGGCACACCAGCGGACGAAGCATATTCTGCGCCACTACCATCTCATCCGGGAGATCGTGGATCGAGGTGACGTCGACCTTCAGAAGATCGACGGGAAGGAGAACCTGGCCGACCCATTCACTAAAGCCATTGCGGTGAAGGAGTTCACGACTACAAGTCGAAGATGGGTATTAGATACTGCACCGATAGGCTTTAGGCCAAGTGGGAGATTGTTGGGAATAGTGTCCCAAAGCCAATCGTCAGCCTGTTGACGGTTGTGCTCTTTTTGTATTAGTACATGAATTATAAATAAATAAAAATTATTTTGGTATTTTTTCATCACAAATGTTTCATCTTCTAATGAACTCCTGTGTTGTGGTGAAGTCCTTAGGACTATTTAGACTCGACAAAGGAGGATTTGTCGCTTAGTCCTTAAACATATTCGCGACCAAACGATACGTTGTTACCAAGGACGATAATGTTTATCGAGCATAGGTCGTTGTGTGCCATATGGGTTGGTTGTCCTCATAACCAAAGAGTGTGGAGACACTGGTATGGTATACAGATGAGATGTAATGGTACATCTGCACTGAATGTGACCAACTCCGGAGCTATTTCTGCTATCAAGATTTGCTCCGATGGGATATGGGTATAAATGTCCCTCCGACCTGAGACCGCCACGGTAACTTGCAAGCAACTCACTGCACTTAGGCACTGGACTACCTGAATTTTTAATTCAATGACGGAAGGCTGCTGGGTGTAGTCAAGTACTTGACTTGTCGGTGCATGTGTCAAGATGGGATTGACCACTCCAGTTTAGGAGCTGTGTACAGTTGTATTTCAATTTAGCAAAACCTTGGCCAGGGTAGTTCTAGTGAGGAGTCACAGGACTAATTGAGTTGAGCATGATTCGGATGATATCATCAGGGTTGACAGTTTAACCCTGAGTCATCCTAAACACAGGGGTCAAAAGGGATGAATTATACGGTAACCATATTCATGTAGGTTCTGAATGTTGTGATTGTGATTATTCGACCTATCCGGTCATCGGGTACCATTGCTAGATGGTCACTTCGATTAGTACAGAAATTGGTTCCTGTGCTACCGGCTTAGGTTCGAACCTACGGGGTCACACACATTAGTGGTTCCTTTCTGATCAGATGGCTGATTATGAGTCTTATGTGTCTGGGACTCTATGATTGAGAATTAGGATTCTCTGATCATGAGTTCCACACATTTTGGATACCGGGGTCAAAATTTTGAATTTTAAATTTTGAATTTGAAATTTGAACTCTTTGATCAGGGTTTCATATCGATGGTCTCTAATGCCTGATTGCCCATCGAATTTGGACTCAATATTTATGAGAGGTTTAATTAGTGATTTAATCACTAATTAACTCAATTTGATTGAGTAATTATTTTTGGATCAAGTCCAATTGAATGGATTCAGTTTGGATTGACCCGATTAGGTTAAATGTTGACCTAATCGCTAAGGTGGTTTAGTCCCTGATTTGATCAGGGTTAGGTTTAGTTAATTTTTGATTTGATTAGGATTTTATTGAGCCTAATTAAGCCTAATTAAGTTAGATTTAATTTATTCTAATTGTTCTTAGCCTATTTAGATTAGGTTGGCTCAATTAGGTTCAAACCACCTTGACTTTTCTCCCTGCGCCACCTCACTTCTTCTGTGCATATTTAAATTCACGAGAAGCAACTTCTCATGAATTTTCTCCACGCAGAAGCCATCCCATGCCCACCCTTGTGTGCCAAATATCTAAATAAAAATAAGTTGGTTGGCCATTCAAATTCAAAAGAGAGTTTGAATTTGAATGAGCAACCAACTAATCCATGCGCCATGGTCTTATCTTGTGCACCCCATATTTTACACGAGAAAATGTTTCTCGTGTAAACTCTCCATGCACAAATCAACTCACGCCCCTTCTCTTCTCATGCACAAGTGGATAGGATGAGTTGGTTTTGCATTTGAATTCAAATTTGATTTGAATTCAAATGTGCAACCACTTATCTTTATCCTCTCACGCGGATAAGACACGTTCGACGTTGTTTTAAAAAGAGGAGAAAGATGGAACGTGTGTAGAAATTTTAGGAGAGAAACTTTGGGGTGTGAGGAAAGTTTGTGTGCAAGGTGAAGGTCTAAAACCTTCCGAGAGAAAAAGAAAGAAAAGAAAGAAAATTGAGCATAGGGTTTCTAGTATGTACCCTAGGGTTTCTACCTAGGGTTTGGGAAGTGAGATTGGTTGCCACGAGTGTCGTGAGTCCACCAAATTTCAGGGAGAGATCCATCAGCCTCTCAAGCAATTGTGCAAACAATCTGGAGCATCTGAGGAGTCAGCACACATTGATCGAAGGAGTTCGATCAACATCTGCCATCAAAAGGGTGAAATCACGAACTAGCATTCGTGAGGAGCTGATCAGACAGGAGCTTCGTGTGGATGATCCGCAGAGGTCAGACATTTGAGTGGCTGCGATATGACGATCAGAGCCCCCCGACGGTGATCAGATTCGGTGATCGACTACCCGCAAAAGGTGATGTGTTCTGAACACAGTACTGTAAAAGGTTTACTGATTCAAATTTGAATTTCAAATTTAAATGCATGCTGTTGTATCATATTTAGATCCTAGTGTAGGATTAATTAGTATTAATTAATGAGATTAATTAATTATTCCACTGTAAAATAGTAATTTTGAAAAAGTTTTAAAATTACCATTTTGCCCCTGCACTAAATTTTCGCTTCAGTCTGCTGGTCATGCTGCTCAAGAATAACTGATGTTGTCGGATCATCTATGGACTGAGCGACCCCCTCAACCCTCTCATCTGGATACACAAATGGGCCTTGTTGGGTATAAAATACCCACAGCCGAAGTCCTCAGTGGAATCGACTACACGACAACTTCACCCGGACTCCTACGGGAGCCGGGCTCCGTCACCGAGAACTCCAACGGCTTCAGCCGCAAGCAGACTCCGCCTGGACTCCTACGGGAGTCGAGCTCCACCGCCGGCATCGACTACAGGACAGCTCCGCCCGGACTCCTACGGGAGCCGGGCTCCACCGCCGGCATCGACTACAGGACAGCTCCGCCCGTACTCCTACGGGAGCCGGGCTCCGCCACCGACATCGACTACAGGACAGCTCCGCCCGGACTCCTACGGGAGTCGGGCTCTGCCGCCGACATCGACTACAGGACAGCTCCGCCCGGACTCCTACGGGAGCCGGGCTCCGCCGCCGACACCGACTACAGGACAGCTCTGCCCGGACTCCTACGGGAGCCGGGCTCCACCGCCGGCATCGACTACAGGACAGCTCCGCCCGGACTCCTACGGGAGCCGGGCTCCACCGCCGACATCGACTACAGGATAGCTCCGCCCGACTCCTACGGGAGCCGGGCTCCGCCACCGACATCGACTATAGGACAGCTTCACCCGGGCTCCTACGGGAGCCGGGCTCCGTCCTCAGCATCAACCGCTGGTAGGCCTCGTCCGGACTCCTACGGGAGCCGGACCCCCCCTCTGACTTTAATTGCAGGGAGACTTCGCCCGGACTCTTATGGGAGCCGGGCTTCATCCTCGACGCCAACAGCTTCAGCCGCAAGCAGACCTACGCCGCCGACATCGACTACAGGACAGCTCCACCCGGACTCCCACGGGAGCCGGGCTCCGTCCTCAACGTTAATTGCTGGTAAGCTCCGTCCGGACTCCTACGGGAGCCGGACTTCGCCTTTAACCTTGACTGCAGGAAAACTTCGCTCGGACTCCTACGGGAGCGGGCTCCATCCTCGACTCCAACGGTTGCAAGGCAGACTACGACCGGACTCCTACGGGAGTCGGACGGACTCCTACGGGAGCCGGACTCCGCCGATAACTTCAGCTGCGAGCAGACTCCGCCCGGACTCCCATGAGAGCCGGGTTCCGTCCTCAACGTTAATTGCTGGTAAGCCCCATCCGGACTCCTACAGGAGCCGGACTTCGCCTTTAACCTTGACTGCAGGAAAACTTCGCCCGAACTCCTACGGGAGCCGGGCTCCGTCCTCGATTCCAACGGCTGCAGATAGTCTTCATCCGGACCTCTACGGTGGTCGGACTATGACCACTGCCGAACTTCAGCCGACAGATCAGTATCAGCACTCCCAGGCCACGATCGCGGCCACGATTCTGCTACATTTCCTGCGGCGGATTCCACGCAGCTCCACCACTCCCTGACAGGCCGCAATAACGATCGCAGCACTGCTCCACTCCCCATGATGGATCTCGCGCGGCTCCATTACTACCTGACCAGCCACGATAAACGGCCACGATCCTGCTCCACCTCCTGCAACGGATACTGCGCGATTCTCTCATCCACTGGCAAGTCACGACGGCAAAACGCCGCCCCACTTCATGCGACAGACTCCACGTGGCACGCCCCAGCGATAGCCACGGGTCCGTTCCACTACGCTTCGCAGCAAACTCTGCCTGACCCTGGGCAGTCCACTGCCAGACGGTTACAAACGTCGCCATCAATTCGTTGCCTCCTCCGCCTATAAAAGGGGGACCCAGATACGTTATTCTATAAGCTCATTTCTTATCTCAAAACTCTGCTAAATTCTCCATTCGAGCACTCCATTCTTGTTGAGGCAGAGAACTGACTTGAACGTCGGAGGGTCTTGCCGGAGCAACCCCACCTCCGGTTTAGACTTCCTTTGCAGGTCCCGACGACGACCGCGGCTTCCCCGACTCCAGCTTCTCCGGTGCAAGCAGATTTTTGCACCAACAGGCCTGAAAAGAAAGTGTCATACTTATGTGGCCAATTAGTACCCGATGATGTCACTGGGGAATGTAGGAAGAAGAAGGTGCTGCCATCTGTAGATTAAAAGGTGGTGGCATCTGTACAGCATCTAGTGATGACATCTGCGGAATATGCAGTGATGGCATATGTGAAACATATGGTGATGGCGTATATCTCATATCTGGTGCATCGGCTGCTCTATACCAAGATGCACAGCTATATGGGTCAACACCAATCACCACCAATATTTTGAAACTTGTTCTCTCTATCTCATGTAGTATCCAAATCCATTCATCCTCATCAGTATAGATAAAGCACGACGAGGTCCAACAAAAGATCCGACATAGAATCAGTCTACATAATAAAAATAAAATTAGCAATATACTATAAAATATAAAATAAAAATATAACACAAACAACATAAACTATTTTTCAATCTTAATTATTAGAAGTAAAGATATTGATATAAAATATAATTTTCGTAGTCTTACCAAAAGATGCACAGCAGAACTCTCGCCCTCGTATCTGGAAACTGCATACTGAGACTGTCCAATGACTCGCACTGTAATGCTAAAAAATCAAGTAATATAGTCCTCGGTATATGAACAGTCTCTCAAAATGGGATCACCATGAACAATATGATCTCAATGTGCATCCCAAATATCGATGTACTCTGCATGTCTAATACGCCAGTCAATACGAGTTCTCCCTCGTCGATCAATACGATGAAGTCTCTGACTGGTATCAAATTACATTAGGATGCCCAGAATCTGACCAAACTGCCATAGTACACGATCAAGAAGATGCCACTCTACCACATCAAAATAAATAAGTGACACTCTAGCAGTCCATATGTCATGTCCAACTGTACATATTTGCGGCAATATAGCTAATATCTCATGTGTATATGGCTCCCACAAAAACTAACAGAGTTAAAATAAAAAATTAATAAGCTAAAATTTTAATAGATTATGAATACTGTAAAATAATATTTTTAAATAAATAAAATTTATCTATTTATATGTATCAACTAATATATCCTACTGGCACCTATAAACCCGTGCCACTCTCGTCGTTATATGATGAATGTTGAATACAATGTTCCATCTGCTTGACAGTCTACTCATGTTAAATAATTTTTTTTTGGATTTAAAATAGTACTAAATTTTAAGTAAACAAAATAATATTTTTATACCTATATCCCAATAATCCATCTAGTCTGAATAAAATATCAGGGTCATGCTGCTCTGGTGGCATCTCAAGCAATTATTGCCGTAATAGACTAATAGTCGACATCCTCTCTCATGCCCAAATCTGAAAATTTCAAAAAAAAATATACCTGATATATCAAATCAAAGCTACAATATTAAAATTTTAAAAATATTAAAAATATAAATTTTTAATTCACATACCTGTAGTAATACAAGATAACCATCAATCTCACTCTGGTCAGCATAAGAACCCCAACACATAGCCCTGTACGGGCAAGCTAGTATTGCACTGCCCCAACTGAGCCTACGAACGAACTCTAAATTCTCCAATAATGGGAAAAACATCAACTCCGATCGGTCGCAGCAGGGCCGCATGGGGCCGCCATCGGGGGGCCGTCGTTGGGCCGTGTGGGGCCACCGTCGGGGGGCTGCCACTAGGGGGCCGCCGCACGGGGTTGCCGCAGGGCCACCGCCGGTCGGCCACTATAGGGCAGCCATCGGGGAGCCACCGTTGGCCGGTTGCCGTCTGTCGATGAGGGGGGAGGGCCAACGAAGGGGGGTAGGTGGAGAGGGGGCGGCCGCCACCTGCCCGCCCGCCGTCGGGCCAAGGATGTGGAGGGGGGTGGCGTGCGGTGCCACCGCCGGGGGGCAGCCGCCAACACGCCGTCGGTCGGCCACCGCAGGGCCGTCATCGGTCGAGCAAGGGGGAAGGGCGTGGCGAGGGGTGGTCGAGCAAGGGGATGGGGCGGCCGGCCAAGGGGGGAGGGGTGGGGCGGCTACCGACAGCCCACAGATGAGCTAACGACATGGGGGCGCGCGGGTCCGCCACTGGCCGACTGTCGCCGGTGGGCCAAGGAAAAGGAGAGAAGAGGGAGAGAGAGAGGAAGAGGAAAGGGAAAAGAGGGAGCTCACCGCCACTGCCGGAGCTCGCCACCATGCCGTCGTGCCGTCGGAGAGGAGAAGGAAGACACCGGAGGGAAGATCTGCTTTTTTTCTTTTTTTTTTAGGATCTTAACCTGGGAAAACGCCATTTCCTGTGGTATTTTTTAATTTTTTTTGGTATTTTTTTGGGATATATATTTGAATTAAAATTAATATTTTTATATTTTTTAAAATTTTAAATTATATTTTTAAATTTTTTTGCCATTTTTTCTCATTTTTTCCTTTTTTTATTTTTTATTTTTTTAATTTTTTTGAGGTATTTTTTTATTTTTTTTGAGATATTTTTTTAAAAAATTAATTTGAAATGGGGATAGTAATTTGAAATGATAATTTTTATTTGAATTAAAATTAAAATTTTTATTTTTTAAAAAAAATTAAATTATAATTTTTATTTCTTCTTATTTTTTCTCATTTTTTTTCTATTTTTAAAATTTAAAATTTATATTTTTCTATTTTTTTGATATTTAAGTTTATTTTTAAAAATATCAAGTGATCGGATATTATGCTTTGTGGATATGGATACACAGAGTCTCATGTATCTCATCTATCTTAGAATTAAAATTTTTATTTTTTTAAATTTTAAATTATAATTATAATTTTTTTCAATTTTTTCTCATTTTTCCCCTTTTTTATGGCTTTTTTTATTTTTTTTAATTATTTTGAGGTACTTTTTTTTTTTTTGAGTTATTTTATTAACAAAATTGATTTGAAATGAGGAAAGTAATTTGAAACAATAATTTTTTTTAAATTCAAATAAAAATTATAATTTTTACTAATTTAAAATTATAATTATAAATTATTTTATTTTTTACTTTTTTTCCTATTTTTATGATATTATTTTATTTTTTAGGTATTTTTTCTATTTTTTGAGATATTTTTTAAATAATTTAATTTGAAATGGTGTTTTTTATTTGAATTAAAATTAAAATTTTTATTTTTTTCAAAAGTTAGAAATATAGTTCTTATTTCTTTTTATTTTTTTCTTTTTTTATGTTGTTTTTTATTTTTTTAATTTTTTTGAAGTATTTTTTTATTTTGGATATGTTTTTAAAAAATTTAATTTGAAATAGGGATACTAATTTGAAATGGTGATTTTTATTTAAATTAAAATTAAAATTTTTATTTTTTTAAATTAGAATTAGAATTTTTATTTTGTTTGATTGTTTCCTTTTTTTATGGTGTTTTTTTTTATTTTTTTGACATATTTTTTTAGATATTTTTTCAAAAAATTAATTTGAAATGGGGATACTAATTTGAAATGATGATTTTTATTTAAATTAAAATTAAAATTTTTATTTTTTTAAAATTTAGAATTATAATTTCTATTTTTTTATTTTTTTAGATCTATTTTTTTAGATATTTTAAAAAAATTAATTTAAAATGAAGAAAGTAATTTGAAATGATGATTTTTATTTGAATCAAAATCAAAATTTTATTTTTTTTATAAATTTAAAATTATAATTTTATTTTTTTCTTTTTTTTCTAATTTTTTTTTGAAGTAAATAATTAAAGTCACTATTTGAAATGGTATTTTTGAAAATACCATTTCAAATAGTATTTTCAAAAATGCCATTTCAAATGATGACTTTAATTTTTTTTTTTATCATCCATGTGGAGAAGAGAGGAGGAGAGAGGGTGGTGACGTGGTGGCTATAAAATGCCATTTCAAATTATATTTTATGGATTTGCATTACTTTTATAAATAAGTTAAAAAGTATATTATTTTGATAAATAATTTTTTTTAAAAAATTATTTAGATAATGAACTCAAGAAAGACACCATTATCGCCCTCCTCCTTGCAGTGACAAACATATGAGAGAGAGAGAGAGAGAGACGTGGCAAATCAATCTCCAATAAGCAAAGAGTGGTGGCACCTAGCTCACTCCCAGAGCAACTTAATCAAATAGATGATATGCAGTAATCCATGCTTAAGATTACTTAAATGCTTAGGCTCTGAAGATGTAGATGTTGAATGTGGAGAGAAGGAAAATTTTTTTTATTTTTCTATATTGTATGAGGTGGAGTAGTTCCTATTATATATAATAATTTTTTCTTTTGTAAAGAAATATCACACCTTATAGCCATCTTAACCATCCATAATTAGAGTAGCTAATTAAGAAAATACAACCTATTTTCCAACACTCCCTCTCAAGATGGGGCGAAGATATCATGAAGACCCATCTTGTTACAGATAAATATAAAAACTGGAGTGCTAAGCCCTTTCGTATAAATATCAACTAGCTGTTCAAAGGATTTGATAAAAGAAAGGCAGATAACATGCTAATCTAGTTTTTCTTTAATAAAATATCGATCAATCTCAATATATTTCATCCGATCATGCTGAACAGGATTATTAGCATTATTAATTGCTGCCTTATTATCACATAAGAGAGACATAGGAGAAGTCTGAAAAAGATGTAACTCAATCAGGAGTTGTTTTAACCATATAACTTCATAGATCCCTTGAGCTAAGGCCCGATATTCAGCCTCAGCACTGAAACAAGCAACCATATTCTGCTTTTTACTATGCCATGTCATAAGATTACCATCCAACAAAGTACAATAATCTGAGGTGGACTTTCTATCATCCAGAGCTCCAGCCTAGTCAGCATCAGTATACCCCTTGATCTTAAGGTGTCCATGATGAGAAAATAGAAGACCACGTCCAGAACACCCTTTAAGATAATGCACAATCCGATAGGCAGCTTCCTGATGTCTCTCACGAGGATCATGCATATACTGACTTGCGATACTAATAGCAAAAGTGATGTCAAGACGAGTATGAGAAAGATAAATCAATTGTCCCACTAGGCACTGATATCTCTCTCGATCAATTGAAGTACCATCATTTGCCATGAGATGATGGTTCTGCTCAATGGAAGTAGCTGCAGGTCTACAACTCAACATGCATGTTTCTTTCAGTAAGTCAAGCACATACTTTCACTGAGAAAGAAAAATGCCATGAGATGATTTAGCAACTTCAATCCCAAGGAACTATCTCAAAGGACCAAGATCCTTGACTTCAAATGACTAAGCTTAATGAGTTTTTAGATGATTAATCTCTGAAAGATCATCATTTGTCAGAATTATATTATCAACGTACCCTATTAAAATTGCAATCTTTCTATTGTTATGTTGAAAAAATATAGTATGATCGGTATTACTTTGCTGATAACCCATTTCTAGTAATGCACATCAGAACCGATCAAATCAAATTCGAGATGATTGTTTCAAGCCATAAAGTGAGTAACGCAGCTGACACACCTTTCCAGCAGTTGCAGCACTAGAGAAACCTGAAGAAATTTCTATGTACACCTCCCCTTGAAGATCCCTATGTAAAAAAGCATTCTTAACATTTAATTGAGAAAGACTCCAGCCAAGATTAGTAGCACAAGAAATAAGGGTCCTTACAGAGTTAATCTTTTGCAACTGGAGTAAAGGTTTCATCATAGTCTATTTCGTATGTCTGAGTATAACCTTTTGCTACCAATCATGCTTTATAGCGATCAACAGTCCCCTCTGGAGTTTGTTTTACTATAAAAATCTATCTACAGCCAAGAGCTTGTTCTCTAGTAGGTAATGAAATAAGCTCCCACATATTGTTCTTGGCCAAGGCCTTCATCTCCTCAAGCATTGCCTCCTTTCATTTTGAATCTACAATAGCATTCTTCTAGTGCGAGGGAACAGAGATAGAAGTCAGAGATGCAATAAAAAGATCTATATGAAGGCGAAAGAGACTCATAGGAAATAAAATTAGCAATATCATGATGGTAGCGAAGAGGAATAATATGTGGATGAAAAGTTTTTCTATAAGCAATAGAAAGATGTAAATCATTTAAAAAAATATTACCGTCATTATTATTGGAGGAGGAAGATCCAGAGCCAACTCTGAAGGAAACTGTTGGGTTGTAGGAGAACGCATACCAGGCTCTATAATAGGCTCTGTAACAAGTGGAGAAGACTACTGCTCCCTCTATCGATTAGAACTACTATCTGTAGAATTGCTATCTAATTGCTCCTGCCCTCTAGACTCCTGCTCCTCAGACTCCTCACGATCAATGAAATCAGACAAAACATAGGAGAGAAAAAAAAGTCAGATACAATAGTAGATTGATTGGTGGGCACATCCATGAGATCACTGCTAAAGAATACCTCAGACTCTCAGAATATCATATCCATACTGACCAACATATGCCGCTCGAAAGGGTAATAGCATTTATATCTCTTTTGAGTGGCAGAATAGCCAACAAAAATATACTTGAGAGTCTGAAGATCAAGTTTATCGATCATAGATCGATGATCTCGGATAAAGCACACACACCTAAATATTTGAGGAGGTATAATAAAAGAAAATACTCCTTGTAGGTACTCAAGTGGTGTGCGATAGTCTAAAGCTCGAAGAGGCATCCGGTTAATAAGATAAGCTGCAGTAAGAACCGCCTCACCCCGAAGGAACTTAAGAACTCTCATAGTAAAGGACAAAGATCGAGCTACTTCCAATAAGTGTCAATTTTTATGTTTAGTCAGACCATTCTGAGCAGACGTATCGATACATGTAGTTTGATGGACAATCCCATGAGTAGCTAAATACTCACAGAACTTCCTATTCATGCACTCAGTGCCATTGTCAGATCTCAGAGTTTTGATTGTGGTATTAAACTGAGTATTTACAAACTTGTGAAACTCCTTGAAGCACCTGAGAACCTCATCCTTCATCTCTAGTAGATAAACCCAGATCGCTCTATTATGACAGTCAATAAATGTAATAAAGTATCGATGTCCAGAAAGAGAAACAATGCTACACTGCCCCTACAAATCAGAGTGAATAACATCAAAGATCTTAATACTTCGAGTGCCAGAAATAGGATAAATAATTTATGTGTGTTTAGCAAACTCACATGCATCACAAACCAATTTAAGTTTGCCATAGATATTATATAAACTAGGAAAGAGTCTTGCTAACATAGAGAAAGAAAGATGACCAAGCCTACGATGTTGTAATTGGAGTTCATACACAGCATTCTCAGAAGAAAATACAACCAAGTCAGTCTCTAGATTATCTTTCTATCCTCTTTCAGTCAGATAGTAAACCTGTCATGCATTCTACCATACCCAATCATCTGTCTCGTTGTCAGCTCTTGGAGAACACAATAGGTGGCAAACAAATGTTACTTTGCAATTTAAAGTAGCTGTAATGGAGCTTATAAAGAGGAGATTAGTGAGAAAACTAGGAATATGTAAAATTGAGGACAATGTTATGATTGGTGTACAGTTGACAGAATCGTTTCCTGATGCAGTGGAGAAGAATCCATCAGCTATACGTACTTTATCCCGACCAGAGCAAGATGAATATGAAATATTGGTAGTGCTATGCATGCAATTTCAAAATTTTTACGTAGCGCATGAATAAGATTAAACTATTTAATCTAAATCACATGAATAAGATCTAATCTAGACTACCATGCCATGATGGAAATATGAAATATGATGCACTTTAGATCTGAAAATAAAAGCATACATCGATCTTATCGATGCTGAAATCCTAGATCTAACTTTTAGATCTAACCATATGATCAAAATAAATTAGTAACAATTATCAAATTAATTTTATCTTATTCTCCTCTAGTCCAACACTTAGAGATGATGTTCCTCAGATTGCTTGTAGCTGCACAAAGTCATCTGGCCTCTATAGAAAAATCCACTTGAAGACTGGTACAGATCAGGGGTGCGGAGATGCTAGTCTGTGAACAACTTCAATAGCTGATCTCTTTCTTCTTCTACAAGCACCTTGGATACTCCAAAGTGATAGAAGATCTGGAAGAGGAAGAGAGGAGGAGGAGAAGTGGCTCTAAAAATAAAAAATCTACAAGAGAATTGATCATGGGACGTCCAAGAGAGGGCTCCCATTTTTATAGACTAGAAATTAGGACTTTCTAAGAAAGGGTGTCATGAATCAATGCCAAACCCCCTTTTGGCATTCCCAAAAATTCCAAAAAAATTATTAAGACATGGATAAGAAATCAAGAGTCTCACATGCTAAAGGATTCCTCAAAAAAAAAATAAGAAAAAAAATAATATGGCACCAACAACATACTATATATGAAAAATCTCTTTCCTAGTCTGCATCTTATCTCTAATTTGGATTGCATTCGAATTAGGCAAAAAATAATATTATGACTCATTAGCTATAGCCAACCACCCTTATTGGATCTTCTCTCATGACACCAAAAATTATAATCCAAATCCAATTAGGCCTGGAGAAATTGGTATGGATTCAGATGTAGCACAGAAGATAAGGATAAAGTCATAGTCTGACTTAGACTCTTCATTTCTAATTCAATTCTAATCCAAATCAAATTTGGATTGAAACTACTGATAGAAATGAATATAATCTAATTAGAAATTCATATATCCCATCAAATTCTTAACCCAATTAGGAATTAGCCGAGTCCTAACCCTGATTGAATCATAATCAAATTTCTCTTGTAATCGGGTTTGATCATATCAATCCCAATATGAGTCAAACTGAATCAAATTCAATTAGACTTATTCCAAAGCTCTTTACTCAATCAAATTGAGTCAATTAGTAATTTAATTACTAATTAATTCTCCATAAATGATAGAGTCTTAGTCCCAATGGGACTCTCCCACAGAGTCCTAGTCTGAGTAGGACTCTTCACCAGAGTCACAATCCAATTGGACTCTCCAGCCATCAGATCTGACCAAATCCTCTAATGCATGCGACCCCATAGGTTTGAACCTAAGCTGGTAATATAGTAACAACTTTCTATATCAATCGATGTAACTATCTAGCAATAATAACCTAACGATCGGATAGGTCGAAGTGTTGCAAAGCAACCTTCTAGAACCTACTAGCGTATAGTTATCGTATAATTCATCCCTTTGATCTAAATGCTCAGGGTGACCTAGGGTTTAACTGTCAATCTTAATTAAGTCAATCATATTATATTTTAATATTTTAATTCTATCTCATGGATTACCCTGGCTAAGGTTTTGCTGAATTGAAATACACTGATGCATATCTTCTACCAATTCAGATGAGTCAATTCCATCTTGACTCACACACCGACTTGATAAGTACTTGACTGCACCTAGTATTCTTCCATTATTAAGTTAAAAACTCAAATGGTTCGGTACTAAAGTACAGTGAGTTGCTTATAAGTCACCGTGGTGGTCTCAAGTCGGAGGAACACTTATACCCATGCCCTTCACGAGCTACTCTTGACAGCAGAGTGCTCGGCACATGATCACGTTCGATGCGAATATACTTTTACATTCCATCTACATGTCATAACAGTGTCTCCACACTCCTTGATTAAGAAAATAACCAATTTATATGGCACACAATGACCTACACTTGATATCACTATCGTCCTAGTAATAGCATATCGTTTGATCGTGAATATTTTAAGGACTTAATGACAAATCCTGTTTTATCGATTAATATATAGTCATAAGGACTTCATTACAATACAGGAGTTCAAAGATGGTCGATTTGTAATAAAAATATTAAATAATTTTTATTAATAAAAATTTATATATAATTTACAAGATGAGCACAATCGTCTAACGATTAGCTTTGGGACATATTTTTCAACAACTCCTACTTGGACTAAAGCCAATCGGTACAGTATCGTATACCCATCTTCGATTTGTGGTCATCGAACTCTTTGATTCCAAGATCTTTAGTTAATGGGTTGGTCAGGTTCTCCCTTCTATCAATCTTCTGAAGGTCAATATCACCTCGATCCATGATCTCCCGAATAAGGTGATAATGGCGCAAAATATGTTTGGTGTACTGATGGGATCTCGGCTCCTTAGCTTGAGCAATGGCTCTAGTATTGTCGCAGTATAACAAGACAGGGCCATCAACGAAGGATGTCACTCCGAGCTCACCGATGAGCTTCCATAACTATACAGCTTCCTTCACAGCATCGGATGCCACGATATACTCTACTTCACAAACAGAGTCTGCCATAGTATTCTGTTTGAAACTTTTCCAGCAGATTACTCCATCATTTAGGGTAAAAATATATTCCGACATACTCTTACTATCATCATGGTTTGACTGAAAGCTGGATTCGGTGAACCTCACAAGTTTCAAGTCAGTTTCACCATACACAAGCTACTGGTCCTTAGTATTTTTTTAAATACTTAAAAATGATCTTTACGACCTTTCAGTGATTTTCTCCTAGATCAGACTGGTATCTACTCACTATCCCTAATGAGTATGCCATGTCTGATCTCGTACATGTCATGGCATACATAATAGAACCCACTGTCGAAGCATATGGAACTCTACCATATGCTTTCTCTATTGAAAAGTTATCGGACAATCTCTTTTCGAAAGAGAAATTCTTTGGCCTATCGGAAGATAGCTTTTCTTGAAATTCTCCATACTGAACCATTTCAGCATAGTATCTATATACGTAGATTGAGAGAGCCCGAGCAGCCTCTTAGATCTATCTCTATAGATCTTCATCCCTAAGATCTAGGCTGCTTCTCCCAGATCTTTCATGAAAAATTGTGACGACAGCTGCACTTTTATTCTTTATAATGCAGGGGCATCATTTTCGATTAAGAGAATGTCATTCACATACAATATAAGAAATATAATTATTGAACCTGTTGGGTATAAAACACCCTCGACCGAAGTTCTTGGCGGGATCAACCCTCGCAAGTCTCTTCCAACTTTCGACTACTATCGGTGAACTCCCGTCACTCCGCCCGAACTCCTACGGGAGCCGAGCTTCGTCCACAACTTCTACTGTTGGTAAGCCTTGTCTGGACTCCTACGGGAGCCGAACTTTGCCTTTGATTTCAGTTGCAGGAAGGCTCCGCCCGGACTCCTACGGGAGCCGGGCCCCATCACCAACTTCTACTGCTGGTAAGCCTTGTTCGGACTCCTATGGGAGCCGAACTTTGCCTTTGATTTCAATTGCAAGGAAGACTCCACCCGGATTCCTACGGGAGCCGAGCCCCATCACCAACTTCTACTGTTGGTAAGCTCCATTTTCTATCTCAAAACTCTGCTAAAATCTCTGTTCGAGCACTCCATTCTTGTTGAGGCAGAGAACTGACTTGAGCGTCGGAGGGTCTTGCCGGAGCAACCCCACCTCCGGTTGAGACTTCTTGTGCAGGTCCCGGTGGCGACCGCGACTCCCTCGACTCCAGCTTCTCCGGCGCAAGCGAATTTTTGCACCAACAGGATTGGCGCTAGAAGAAGGGGCCTACGTCTTCGCAGTATCTTTGTTCTTAAAGGAGCGCTCAACGGGGCTGCCTCCGGTCATCTTCTCCGACACCCGCTCCTCCTTCCCCCCACTGGGTCCTCGCCCAATTTCTTCTCGCGAAGCATCTGCACAGCTACCCACGGTCTCCGCAGCCATATCTCGGGCCCCGGTCCCACCTCTGGTTTCCCAGGCCCTGCATCCTCCGGCAATGGTCGTCGGCATGGAGTGGCCGGACAATCGGCCTCTGATGGATTTCGCCAACACCATCTCAGGAGGATCCCGGCAGGAAGCAACCAACATACCACCCGTACCCCCCAAGTGGCAAAAGACTGAAGAGCCCATAACCTTCACTGAAGAAGATGCCCAGGGAGTCCAATTCTCTCATAACGATGTGGTCGTAGTGTTCATGAATATAGCAAATTATGACATCCGTTGCATTCTCATCGACAATGGAAGCTCGGCCGACATCTTGTTCTACGATGCTTTTTCAAGAATGTCCATCCTTGATGGCCATTTGAGACCGATTAGCTCCCCTTTGGTAGGATTTACCGACGATGCTGTTCCGACAGAAGGAATGATAACTTTGACTGTGGTCGCAGGTCGATATCCGAGGCAATCCAAGGCTCTGGTGAATTTCTTGGTGGTGAAGGCACCGTCAGCCTACAATGCAATCCTCGGCCGACCCGACCTCAATGCTCTCCGAGCCGTCGTGTCAACCTACCATTTGAAGTTGAAATTCTCCACCAGCTAGGGGATCGGAGAGGTCCGGGGAGACCAAGCCCTGGCCAGGCACTGCTACAGTATAGCCTTGCAAGGAAGCGACCAATCTGACCCCTGTCCCATTGATGGATTGGATGCACGCGATGACCTCACCGAAGAGAGGGGCACCCCAATTGAAGATCTGGTACCAATCCCTTTGAACGACGGGAATGCGGAGCATGTAGCGATGATCGGCTCCAACCTGGAGGAGGAGGTGCAGATGCGTCTCATTGATTTTCTATGAAGGAATGCGGACGTTTTCGCTTCGGTTCCAGCAGACATGCTAGGGATTGACACGGAAGTCATGGAGCATCGCCTGGCCGTCGATCCAAAGCATCGACCGACGAAAGAAAAAATCCGAGGTCATGCACCGGAGAGGCAGAAGGCGATAGCTGAAGAAGTGGACAAGCTCCTTAAAGCTGGATTCATTAAGGAAGTCAATTATCCTGATTGGATTTCCAACGTTGTCCTGGTCAAAAAGGCAAACGGCAAGTGGAGGATGTGCATAGACTTCAAAAAACTGAACAAAGCCTGTCCAAAGGACAGCTACCCTCTTTCCAGAATCGATCAACTGGTGGACGCGACCTCGGGCCATGAGCTCCTCACCTTCATGGATGTGTTCTCCGGCTACAATCAAATCAGAATGGCACTGGAAGATGAAGAAAAAATTACTTTCATCACTAATCGTGGCCTTTACTGTTACAGGGTCATGCCTTTCGGCCTCAAAAATACGGGCGCAACCTACCAACGGTTGGTGAACAAAATCTTTAAGAAGCAGATCGGCCGTAACATGGAGGTCTACGTGGACGATATGCTCGTAAAAAGCAAATCTTTCAGAGATCACGTCACTGACCTCGAGGAGACCTTCGATGCTCTCCGAAAATATAGAATGAAGCTGAACCCAACTAAATGTGCCTTCGAGGTAACCTCGGGAAAGTTTCTGGGCTTCATGGTGTCGGGGCATGGGATCGAGGCCAATCCAGAGAAAATTCACGCCATCCAGGAGATGGCCGCCCCAAAGTCAATAAAAGAGGTTCAGTGCCTCATGGGGAGGATAGCAGCCCTGAATCGCTTCGTCGCAAGGTCGGCCGAACGGTGCTTACCCTTCTTTCAAACCCTCAAGTAGCCCAAGAACTTCTGTTGAACCTTTGAGTGCCAATAGGCATTCGAGAAACTAAGGAGCTATCTCGGCTCACCCCCGCTGTTGGCAAAGCCAGAGCCTGCGGAGGAACTATTTTTATACCTGGCGGTCTCTCCCATGGCTCTCGCGGCCGTCCTTGTCAAAGAAGAAGCGAAAGTCCAACGGTCGATCTACTACGTCAGCCGCGCTTTGAGGGACGTCGAGATGAGGTACACCAAATTAGAAAAACTGACTTACGCCTTGTTGATCGCAGTCCAGAGGCTCCGGCCCTACTTTCAAGGGCACACCATGACGCTGCTCACTGATCAACCGATCAAAGCAATTTTGCACCGGGCGGATGCCTCTGGGAGGATGGCAAAGTGGGCGATCGAGCTCACAGAATTCGACATCAACTATCGACCCAGGCCAGCAGTAAAGGCCCAAATACTGGCAGATTTCATAGTGGAGTGTACTATCCCAAAGGAGGCTGAACCTGAACAAAGCAAAATTGACGGCCTGAAGTCCCGACCGAACTCCCCCGAAGAAAAAGCGGATCCCTCTGATCGCTTTTGGGCCCTCTTTGTGGATGGGTCTTCCAACATGTCAGGCGTGGGTACAGGCCTAATCTTGGTCAGTCCAGAGGGAATCGTCGTAAAGTACGCTCTGCATTTTGAGTTCCCCACAACAAACAATGGAGCAGAATATGATGCTCTGATTGCAGGACTAAGGGTCGCCAAAGAGCTGGGAATAGACCAGCTCCGGGTCCACAGCGACTCTCAACTAGTAGTGGGACAAGTCAGCGAAAGTTACGAAGCGTGGGAGGACAGTATGTCCAAATACCTTGAAAAGTTAAAGGAGCTCGTCCCCGCCTTTAGCAGCTTCAACATCAAACAGATCCCAAGGTTGGAAAATACCAGGGCTAACCTTCTCTCCAAGCTGGCAATGCTGGCTCCAGCCGAACTGCCCAAGGGCATTCTCTTTGAAGTTCTAAAGCGCCCGAGTACAGAAGAGTCACAGCCCGTGATGGAGATTGACCACGAGCCCAGCTGGGTCGACCCCCTGATAATCTATCTCAGAGATGGAGTTCTTCCCCAGGATGTGAAAGAAGCTCGAAAGCTCCAGAACCAAGCCTCCCGGTACATCCTTTATGAGGGCAAACTGTACAAGAGATCATACTCCTTGCCCCTCTTAAAATACCTCCGACCTTCGGAGGCTGACTACGCCTTGTGGGAAGTACATGAAGGAATCTGCGGAAACCATTTGGGGGCTAGATCTTTATCCCACAAGTTGCTCCACCAAGGGTATTACTGGCCGACAATGCATCATGCTTCGATCGAATATGTCAGAAAGTACGATCGATGCCAGAGATATGCCAACGTCCAGAGATAGCCCACCACCGAGCTCACGCCCTTGAGTGCCCCATGACCTTTTGCGCAGTGGGGGATGGACATCCTTGGCCCCTTTCCTATGGTGTCTGGGCAGAGGAAGTTCCTTCTTGTAGCGATCGACTACTTCACCAAATGGGTTGAAGCCGAACCACTAGCAAAAATCACAGAAGTAAAAGTGCAAGATTTCGTCTGGAAGTCGATCGTGTGTAGGTTTGGTCTGCCTAGGACCCTAATCACTGATAATGGACGGTAATTCATGGGAGCAAAATTTGCCGAATTCTGTGAAGATCTAAACATCTCCCACAACTTCACATCGGTAGCCCATCCTCAGGCGAACGGTGAAGCTAAGGTGACTAACAGAATCCTTTTGCAGGGGATTAAGACAAGGCTCGAAAAGGCGAAGGAAACTTGGGCGGACAAACTTTACCATGTGCTGTGGGCGTATCGAACTACCCAGAGGCTGTCCACAGGGGAAACCCCCTTTGCTCTGGCCTTCGGTATGGAGGCCGTCATCCCAATTGAGCTTAAACTCCCATCGGTGCGAGTCGTAGCATTCGACGAACATCAAAATTTGCGAAGTCTTAAAGCCAACCTCGACCTACTGGAAGAAAGATGGGAGGTAGCTCAGGTTCAAATGGCAGCCTACAGACAGAGAGTCGCTCGATACTACAATGCCCGGGTCAAGGACAAAGTCTTTAGAGCAGGAGATCTAGTACTTCGACGAGCCGCTGTCTCGCAGCCTCAGGATTGAGGGAAGCTCGTCCCAAACTGGGAAGGCCCGTATGAGGTCAAAGAAGTAGTTCGGCCCGGAACTTATTATCTTAAGGAGCTCGGAGGAGCCGACCTCCCGTGACCATGGAGCTCGGAGAACTTACGAATGTACTACTTGCACCAACCGATCCGGTACATATTATAGCTCGCCTCGGCATCCTGGAGCTGTTGCTGAAGGTCGAAGAACTTCTTCGACCATTCCCGATCGCAGTCGGCCCGAGTTGAAAGTCGGGATGAGCTTCCTTCCAACTGGCTAATCCTCTCCTGTGCAGCCGACAGCTCCATTCTGAGAGAGCTGATCTTGGCAGCTTAGGTCCAAGATCGATCGCTGGCGCGCTTCTTATGTTCCTCGAGCTCCTTCTCGAAGTTTGCTTTTCTCCGACTGTACTCCATGATCCCCTTCATGTGGAGGTTCCAAAAGTAGGTGGCCTCCGTGGTGGCCTCAGAGTGGCTCTCCCTCAACCTGTGAAGTTCGCCCTCCATCTCCTTCGACCCTTTTGTTAAATGATGAACTTTCTTCTTCAGCCGTTGGATCTTTTTGACGTTGATGTACTGAAAGAGAAGATCTATCTTCTCTTAGGATCCTTTTCTTTTACATATTATTTTTGATTTTAGGGAGGCCAAAAGGTTTGACTTCTTCCTTATTCCTCATATTCTTCATATCTTGGAATATTCAAGAGATTCAAAGAATATTTTTAGATTAACCATTCGGAGGGATCTGCAAGAAACTAGCACTTTAAACGGATCTTCATTCGACGAACCTCCAATTTTGTCGCAGCCTCGTGTGGATCACCTGTAGAGGCCGGACATATGTGCGGCTCCAAAGACAACAAATAAAATCAATCACAGAGTTCTCGACCCACATGAAGGTAAGAGATCTAATCTCTTCTTTTATCTAGGTGTGATCTAGGTTTTAGATCTAAAACTGTTTTAGATCTAGGGTATTGATTTGATCAATATCAAAACTTTTATTTTCTGATTTATAAATACAATATGACATGTTATAGGTCCTAATTATAGGGTTTAGTAATTTGATTACATGTATTTGTAGATTAAATTGTTTAACTTACATGTTTCACTGCGTTATATTTTAAAAATATTTTAAAATTCATGCATGAAACCTGCACCTTTTTCCAACACGCAGCGCATGGGGGGGTTTGGGGGGATTGCATTGAAATTGATATGTTTGAATTGAATGAAGGGTTTATTTTATGCTTATAAAAAATGGCATTGTTTTTAGTTAAAAAGGTTTAGAAAGGACTTTAAACAAAATGACGTCATTTCATTTAACTTGCTAACAAAAAAAATGATGATGTCATCATC
This sequence comes from Elaeis guineensis, assembly GCF_000442705.2. Classification (NCBI taxonomy): domain Eukaryota; kingdom Viridiplantae; phylum Streptophyta; class Magnoliopsida; order Arecales; family Arecaceae; genus Elaeis; species Elaeis guineensis. The sequence goes on from NC_026003.2 coordinate 80,096,225, forward strand.
TTTCTAGATTTTAAATTGAAATAACCTTAGTAGTGAGTTGCTGGCGAGGCTGGCGAGCAACATCTTCAAGGTGAAGGGAAAGAAACTATTTTTTCTCTAAAGGTCCAGGTTGTATCTAAAATTTTTTTTATTCATCTACATGATTAAGGATCAAATTCTTATCTAATTAGTAGCAAAATCAGAGATCAAATCTCAATTTATCTGGATTAAACCTTCGCAGAGGCCTGGATGTGCAGACCCTCTACTTTGCATGCACACCAGACGTCGCAAGAAAGCGAGATGAACTCCAATCCAATTGCCTTCGCAAGCTAACCAAATGAGGGAGAAGATGTGCTGGTGTGACACCTCACACCAGCAGATTGGATGCCCAAGAAGGATCCACACCCAAAAAGAGGAGGCGACAACAAAGAGAGAGATGTAGGTAAAGATTAAGGACCTCTCTCTTCATACGCCTCTCTCTCTCTCTTTCTCTTTTCTCAATCTGATTTGTTTGCTATGCATCCATAGGTAGAGACCCTCTCTATTTATAGATGATTCTCATGACTCAATGAGAATAGGACTCTTAACTCAAATCTGATTTGAATTGGTTCAATACTTATGAAAAAAGGATCTTATCTAAGATAGAATTACCATTACATATAACAATCAACTTGCACCCACTCCCTCACCCATATGAGATGCCCCGAACCAACTTCATATCAGGTGTTGGTTGGCCCACATGGGAGGATATTCTCAGTGCAAGTAGGAATACTCATATCTCATCCAAAACAGGTTCGATTCGAATCCAATTCGAAGCCGGTTCAAAATAATTTTGAAAGACTGTCAATCCCAAACTCTTTAGGACTTTTGTACCAAGTCTAACTTAAATTTTAGATCTAATTAAGTCTAATTAATTCAGATCTAATATAAAATTAATTAATATTTAAATCTAATCTTTCATATGCTCCATGGATCATAGATCTGAAACTGTTCATCCCTAGGATCGAATCTGAACCTCATGTGTAGTGCTAGCTAGACATAGTCAACTCTTCAATCCCGTTTGATCCATATCTCAATTCTCAACCAAGTTAGTTTATATGTTCAATAAAATCAAATACTTTCAAATTAGATATATAAACATAGATTAATTTCTTCCTACTTTATCTGACTTGTGTGCGTGACTCCATAGATTCAAACACTAAGTCGATAGCACAGGAACTAATTTTTGCACTAATCGAGATACCATCTAGCAATAATTTTTGACATTCAGATAGATCAAATTATCACAAAAGAATATTTCAGAATCCATACACATGGTTATCGCATAATTAATCTTTTTGACCCTGAATGCTCTGAGATGGTCTCAGGTTAACTGTCAATCGAGATTGCTTCATCCGTATTATATTTCAACCTTTCAAATCTATCTCATGGATTATTCTGATCAAGATTTTGCAAAATTAAAATACAGCGATACATCAACTCCAATAATCCAGAAGAGTCAATCCCATCTTGATCTACACATAGACTTCGAAGTACTTAACTATACCAATAGCCTTCCGTCACTGCATTAGAAATTCAGATAGTCTAGTATCAAAGTACAGTGAGTTGCTTGCAAGTCACTATGGTGATCTCAGGTCTAAAGGATACTTATACGCATGTGTTTCGCGAGCAGCTTTTGATAGCAGAATGCTCAGTAAGTGAGTCACTTGTTCAATGATGATGTACCCCTACATCTCACCTGTATGCCATACCAGTGTCACCACACTCCTTGGTTAAGAGGATAATCAACCCATATGGCACACAATGACCTCCACTCGATAAACGTCATCATCCTGTAATGACGTATCATTTGGTCGTGAACATATTTAAGAACTATATGATAAATCCTCTCTTTATCACATACTAGCATAGTTCTAAGGACTTCATCACAACACAAGAGTTCAAGAAAGATGTTACTTTGTAATGAAAAATATCAGAATAATTTTTATTCATTAAATAATAATTCATATACAAAGTTGAATTCAATCGTCATACGATTAGTTTTAGGATACAATCCCTTGGAATAATACTCTAAGCCTTTTTGCATTGCCGAACACTCTTGGTTTTAGATTCATAATTAGTAGACATCTCTCTGTATCTGTATGGTATGTATGTAGTTGCTATCTACTTTTTCAATTAAAGTGTTGGATCCATTCCTTTACATTTTGAAGAGGTTAGTCAAATTCACTAAACATCCATACTCTTTTGAAGTTACACTAATTATCTTACCAAAAGAATGTTACCGTTTACACCAAACAAAAAAAAAAAAGAGAGAGAATGTTATAGTAATTATCTTAATTATTTTCTAGAGAGAAGATGAGGAGAGATCTATAATTTAGTGACGGCTGTCGGTCGCCAATGCCGACCACATCCTTATCACAAAAATAGAGTGAGACTGGCGGCGAGGTCCCCATCACATGACTTGCATGTGATGTGGGCGAAGATTTGTCTGAGACTCCAGTTGCATGGAGAGTGGGAGCAATCCCATGAAAGAAAAAGAGAACCCGCTACATGGATCAAAGAAACTGGTCTAAGATGGGTAGCACCAATAATCTTAGCACACGTTGCATGCCAGTAGTGAAGGGAGTCTTCTGGGGAATACTCTTGGGCCTTATAGTATGTGAGTTTACGTTAAAAGTGAAACTTTGTCGAGGGACCATAAAGAACTCCCACCACCCGACAACCTCAATGCATGTTCGCATACACTCAAATCTATCGATCCATCCATCTATGATCCGTCTTTGTCTCCCCCACGTTAATTAGAAAAAAAGGAAAGCCATTGCTTTCTTCTATTTATTTAGTTCCCTTTGCTTGCCTTCTTGATCAAACCTAACTATAATAGTTAGAGGGGATCAATTGGCCTCTTTTATATGGGGTCTTATGGCTCATGGACCACTTTGTAAGGACCTTACACAATGTACGTAGAATGTGCTGTTGAAAGGACAAAGGATGTTAACACCTTCCCAACTATTTGGATCAACTTGTTAGGTGCTGCTATTTCTAGCAGAACCAATTGCTTGGCCCCTTCATTTTAAAACTTGCATTTATGTTAGAGTAAATATGTATTTTCTTTCCTATTATATTTGTCATGCCTTGAATTCAGCATGAGTATCTAGATCAGCCATGCGATATGGCCATCTGAACTTTAAAATAATGCCTTAGAGATCATGTAAGATCTTAAAATTCGTTACAACATCAAGATCTCATAGACATTATTGATCTCAATTCATAACAAATATTCCACATTAACTAATATTAAATCTTATATAATTTATAAAAGTTGATCTCCTAACTATTGTTGATAATGCTCTATCTAATTGATCTTTTCAAAATGAAATCCCAACCCTAGTCAAGTAGGAGCATTCTATAATTCTGAAGAAAAAGAAGGAATGTGAGCTTTGTAACACTCACACCAATATAGGAATATAATTTGAAAATAACAGATAAATAGTATCAAAAAGAATATAAACCATGAAATCTTATGTTAAGTATCCAGTAGAACTCAATATCGATATATATAAAAACATACATCATATACCATCGAATATCCATCTTTTTTAAAATTGATATATAATACATATATCATTAAGTAAAACTCTTTTTACTTAATTATGATTTTATATCTTATCATCCATATCTCATGATTCAGATCAATCAATAGTTATCTTTAAGATTTTAGATTAATCATAGTTACACTCTAGCCTGTGACTGACAAACTCAAATACCATATTTTTATTAGATGTATACCCTAGAAGCCAATCAGACTGACACATTCATTTTTTCTAGGATATAATTTTATATTTGATCTAATTATTTAGGATAGTTAATTACCATTCATGTAGTGTATGTGTCCATAAATCGTTCAAAAAGTTAATAAGATGATGATATATATTCTTAAGAGTTAAGAATTTGAGGTATGTGTCATTGATGGTTAATTTTTAAATTACTCTCGATCGATGGATCATCATAGGGATAGTGATTGATCTGATTAGATTAGTGTACAGATCGTTTCCTTAGGATAGATGAATCTCAAGTCTACAGTGTGAAGACATTGGAGCAAGAATGCAGGTGTTTGTTAGAGAACAAAGGTACCGAGCATGACCAATATGAAAAGTTACTTGGATGTCTACTCACTCATCAGTGACTTTCTCAATACTATAGTAGTATAAATAGTTCTTTGATCTGTGATGCCTCAACTGTTCACAATGAGAGTGCTGTAGTTTGACTACACTATTACTCGATCTCTTAACCATTATACGGAGCCTTAAGGTATATATTATATGTAGTAGGTTTATTATAAGAATAGTGTGTACACCTAGATAGGATCTATTGATTTTAGTAGAAAAGAAGAAGTCCTATATGATTTACGAGACTAAGTTCAGAAAGTTTTCGACTGAAGCATGAATATTGGAAAAAAATTTTTATAGAAATTTACAAATGAACTTGAGTCGAGCTAATTTTGTATATGACAAATAATGAGGTTTGATAAGTTTTCCATAACTTTCATCTAGTCAGGACTTACGATAGAAGAATTGAATCACACAGTAACTGAAGAAAAACTAGGTAGTTTTATGCATGCAATTTTAAAAATTTTTATAGTTTGGAACATGATAGATTAAATGATTTAATCTTCATTACATACACAAAATCTAATCTAAACTACCTTATCAAAATCTATGATATGATTAATATATAATTAAATTTGAAAAATATAAAAGTCTGTATCGATCATATCGATGCACTAGATTAGATCAAACTATCAAATCTGATCAATCTGATCTAATGAGTTCATAACCTATTACCAGAGCACGGATTGTTGATCTCTACAATCGAATCACATAGATCAGAGCTTCTTCAGATTGCTCACAGCCGCACAAGATGTTCGACCTCTATGGATCATCCACATGAAGATCAGTTATTGATCAATTTTCTCGGAAGTGCTAGCTTGTGAAGATCTTTGATGATTGATTTTTTTCTTCTTCTTTGAATCTCTTAGACACTCTAGAGAGAGAGAAAAACTTGAGAAGGAGGAGATGCTAGAGAAAACTATTTTCTTTTCTCTTGAAATCACTCATGATCTCTTAGGCAGCCAACTATCGGATCTCTTTTATAGGTGGACTAGGTATTAGGATTAAGAGGAGGCACCAACACCCTTCACGCCACACAATATGGGGCATCCCATATTTTTTGCAAAAAATATGTGATGGCATAAGAAAAAATCAAAATCTTTCTTACACCAACCCACATCTCACTGTGAATAGAGAAGGAGTTTTTGGCAACACCAAAACTTTCCTATGAAATCAGATTTATTTCTTTCTTATCTTCTTATCTATGATTTGAATCAAATTCAAATAAGGAATAAAATAAGGTGCATGACTCATCATGATTGCTGCCCCACCCCTCTCTGCACCCGCCTTTCTCACGCCATAAATTCCTTATGCAAAAAACTCCTTTTTCATGCAAAGAATGGCATGGTTCTAAGGCATGCGCAAGGGAGAGAATCCTAGATGGTTGGGACTCTGAGTTTTTCAATTTTGGCTCAATCCAAATCTGATTTAGTTTGGACTTAATGAAAGAAAGAAATCTAATCTAATTAGGAACATAATCTCCTCAATAAATTTCTAATCCAATTAGAAATTAACTGAATCTGAGTCTTGATCAAATAAAGAACAAATCTGCCTTACAATTAGGCTTGATCTAATCAAACCCAATCCAAGTCAAACTGAATCCAATTCAATAAGACTTGATTCGAACCTCATTGTTTAATCAAATTGAGCCAATTAGCAATTCATTTACTAATAAATCCTCTATTAATAGTGGAGTCCTAATCTAGTGAGACTCTTCTTCAGAGTCCCAATCCAATGGGATTCTTCATCAGAGTCTCAATCTAGTGAGACTCTTCACTATATCAGCCATCTGATTAGACCGAAACTTCTAATATATGTGACCCCATAGGTTCGAATCTAAGTCGATAGTACAAGAATAAATTTTTATACTAATCGATGTAACCATCTAGTAATGGGATGCGACGTCCGAATAGGTCGAATGATTGCAAAACAATATTCAAGAATCTACTGATATATGGTTTCTGTATAATTCATCCCTTTGATCCTAATGCTCAAGGTGACCTAGGATTTAATTGTTAACCCTGAAATAGTCAACCATATTTATATTTCAACCTATCAAATCCACCTCATAGATTATCCTGATCAAGATTTTACTAAATTGAAATACACTGATGCATTAACTCCTACTTATTCAGAGAGGTCAATCCCATCTTGACTCATGTATCGACTTGATAAGTACTTGACTGTATCCAGAAACCTTCCATTACTGAATTAAAAATTCAGATAGTCTGATACTAAAGTACAATGAGTTACTTGCAAGTCATCATGGTGATCTTAGGTCAGAGGGACACTTATAACCATACCTTTCGCGAGCTACTCTTGACAGCAGAGTACTCTGCAATTGATCATATTTGGTGCAAATATACTCCTATATTTCACCTACATGTCAAACCAGTGTCTCATACTCCTTGGTAAGGAGGATAACCAACACGTATGACACACAACGACCTACACTTGATATCGCTATTGTTCTATTAATAGCATATTATTTGATCGCGAACACATTTAAGGATTAAACAATAAATTATTTTTTATCGATAAAATATAGTCCTAAGGACTTCATTATAATACAAGAGTTCTAAGAAGATAGACAATATGTGATGAAAAAAGGTCAAATAATATTTATTAATAAAATTCATATACAATGTACAAATATGAGCACAACCGTTTACAGATTAACGATTGACTTTGGGACATAATTTTCAATAACTCCCACTTAGACTAAAGTCAATCAATACAGTATCATATATCCATCTTCAACTTATGATCATCAAACTCCTTGACTCTGACAGCTTTAGTAAATGGGTCGGTCAGGTTCTCTTTTCCATCGATCTTTTGAAGGTCGATATCACCGTGATCCATGATCTCTCGGATAAGATGGTAGCGGCATAGAATATGCTTGGTGCGTTGATGGGACTTCGACTCTTTGGCTTGAGCAGTGGCTCCTGTGCTATCGCAGTACAATAGGATAAGACCATCAATGGAGGGTGCCACTCTGAGCTTGTGATGAACTTTCACAACTACACAACTTCTTTTGCAGTATCAGATGCCGTGATATACTCTACCTTGCAGACAGAGTTGGCCATGGTGTGCTGCTTGAAATTTTTTCAATAAATTGCTCTACTGTTCAGGATAAAAATATATCCTGACACACTCTTACTATCGTCATAGTCTGACTAAAAATTGGAGTCAGTGAACCCCAATATTTTCAAGTTAGATTCTCTATAAAGAAGTCATTGGTCCTTAGTATTTCTCAAATACTTAAGAATAGTCTTCATGACCTGCCAGTGGTTTTCTCCTGGATCAAACTAGTATTTGCTTACTACCCCTAGTGAGTATGCCACGTTTGGTCTTGTACATGTCATGGTGTATGTTGGTGCAGAATTTTGCCAAAGTCGGAGTTGCTAGAGTTGAGATGACCGCGGTCGCCACCGAAACCTGCAAGGAAAGTCTGAACTGGAGTTGGGGGTGCTCCGGCAAGACCCTCTGATGCTCAAGTCAGTACTCTGCCTCAACAGAAATGGAGTGCCGAGTGAAAATTTTAGCAGAATTTTGGGATAGAGTTTAGAGCTTAGAGAAGAACATATCTGGAGGCTCTTTTTATAGATGGAGAGCGTAACTAATTGACAGCGACATCTGTAACCGCCTGATAGTGGGCTGTTCAGAGCCGCACGGAGTTTGTTACGGAGAGTAGTGGTGTCAGGGGCCGTTCAGGGCCACGTGGAGCTTGTTACGGAGAGTGGAGTGGTGTCCATTGTCGTAACTTGCCAGAGAGTGGTGGAGCCATGTGGAATCCATTGCAGAGAGTGGAGCAGGGTAGTGGCCATTATCGTGAGTTGCCAGAGAGTTTGGATCTGTCGACTGGAGCTCGACTGGAATATCTGATGGAGTGAAATGGCTCTCTATCCCGTCGATCTAGGAGAAGCTCGGATATTTTCGAAGCTACTGACGAGTCTACTGTTGTCGGATACCTTAGGCACTGATACTACAGGTGGGAGTCATCTGCCGTAGAAGCCCGGATGGAGACTTCCATCGGTGAAGTCCGGTAGGAGTCCTATTGCTAGAGAAGTTCGTCTGAAATTCGCCTGATGTGGAAGCTCGTCTGAAGATTATCCATCGGAGAAGTCCGATTTCATGAAGAATCTGACGAAGGGTCGGCCGACGGTGGACTTCGGATGGTGTTGGGGAGGTTCGACAGACATTGAAGGTGATCGATCATTGTAGAAATGCAGCTGTCGGAGTCCGTCCATTATAGGAGCTCGTCCGATATCCATCTGCTATGGAAGTTCGGACGGAGTCTGGTTCTTGTAGAAGGTTGAAGGAAAACCGCTTTTTGTAGAAGCTCGATCGAAGATCGATTGTCGTGGGAGCTCGGAGTAGCGACCTGGCCGGTGGGTCCTGTCCCATTGTAGAAGCTCGTCTGGGATCCGACTACGAAGAAGCTCGGCTGAAGTCTACTTGTAATAGAAGTTCGGAAGAAATGTGCTTACAGTAGAGGCTCGAATGAAATTTGCTTACAGTAGGGATCCGGGGTAGACCGCCCACTGTAAGAGTTCAGAGTAGACCGCTCGTAGTAGGAGTTCGGAGTAGACCGCTCGTAGTAGGAGTTCGGCTCTTGCAGGAGCTCGGTTGGAATTCTGAAGGTGGTTGACCGTCGTAGAAATTTGGATGGAGTCTGATTACTATAGAAATCTCATTGTCGAAGAAGCTCGGATATTGACGAAATCTGAAAGAAGTTCGGAGAATAGCTGATCACTGTAGAAGGTCGGCTGATAGTGAGGCCTAGAGAGCCTTTGGAGCGGCCTGGTAGATGGATGGAGAAGCTCATTGTCGAAGAAGTCCGAAAGCTCGGACGGTCGAGGGGGTTCAGAGAGACACCACACAAGATCGGAAGCCGAAAAAGTCCTGGAAGGGTCGGTCTTTTACAACTTCGGCCCGGGGGTATTTTATACCCAACAGTGTACATTATGGAACCCACTGCTAAAGTATTTAGAATTCTAATCATACATTCTCTCTCTTGAGGAGATGTCAGACAGTTCCTTTTCGAGAGAAAAAATTTATGACCTATCGAGAGATAGTCTTTTTTAGAATTCTCTATGCTGAACCGCTTCAGCACGGTGTCTATGTATGTGGACTGGGACAATCCAAACAATTTTTTCAATCTATCTCTATAGATTTTTATCTCAAGAATGTAGGATGATTCTCTCAGATCCTTCATAGAAAATTGAGACGATAACCAAACCTTTATTCCTTGTAATGTAGGGATGTCATTTTTGATTAAAAAAATATCATCCACATATAAAACAAGAAATATAACTACAAAGCTATTAACCCATTTGTCAATACAGAATTTTCTCTATTTCTAATGAAGCCATACGTTCTAATCACCTTATCAAAATATATGTTCCAACTCCGAGATGTCATCTTCAATCCATAGATGGATCTTTGAAGCTTGCACATCTTAGACTCATCTATGAATGTGAAACCTTTAGGCAGTATCATATACACCTTTTCTTTCAACTCTCCATTTAGAAGCTATTTTCACATCTATTTATCAGATTTCATAATCCATATGTGCTGCTATCGCAAGCATAATCTGAATGGATTTGAGCATTGCCATAGGAGAAAGCATCTCATCATAGTTAATACCATAATGCTGACAATAATCTTTGACAACTAGATGGACTTTATAGATTTTTATCTTTTCATCTGTGCCCCTCTTTCTTTTGAAAATCTATTTACATCCTATGGATTTAACCTTTTTAGGTGGGTCAACTAATATCCAAATATCATTGATTTTTATGGACTCCATTTCAGACTTCATGGCTTCAAGCCATTTATCAGAGTTGGACCTTTGTATTGCATCTATATAGGTGATCGGATCCTCATTATTCTCATCGAGTTCAACAGGTTCTCCATTTGAACTAAAAAATTATAATATCTATCCGATTGACATGATACTTTATCAGATCTCCTTAACGGTGTCTCTATAACAGGATCCAGATTTGATACCATCAAATCTGATTCTATGGGTTCACTAGATTGTGTCGGTTCTACCTGTTGAACTTCATTAAGTTCAACTTTAGAGGCATAATTCTTTTCTCAAGAATTTTTTTTTCCAAAAAGACTACCCTAAGGCTGACGAATACCTTTTGTTCATCAGCAACATAGAAATAATACATTAGTTTCTTTCAGATATCCTATAAAAATATATTTGTCAGACCTGGCTTCGAGTTTGTCTATTTTTAAATATTTCATATAAGCTGGACATCTCCAAACCCTTAGGTGAAAGAGCACTGACTTACGCCCCATCTACATCTCATGTGGTATTTTACTCACAGATTTACTCAGAATCCTGTTAAGTACGTAGCAAGCTGACTCGAGTGTATATCTCCAAAAAAAGATCGACAAACTAGAAAAATTAATCATAGACCAAACTATATCTAATAGAATTCAATTTTTTCTTTCCGACACACCATTGTGCTGTGGTATTTTAGGAGGTATCTACTGTGAAAGAATGTCATTCTCTTCTAGATATATCAAAAATTTATCAGAAAGGTATTCATTTTCTCGATCAGATCGAAGAGTTTTAATACTCTTCTCAATTTATTTTTCTACCTTATTATGGAATTGTTTGAACATTTTAAATGATTCAGACTTGTATTTTATCAAGTAGACGTATCCATACCTAAATAGGTCATCTGTGAACATAATGAAATAGTGATACCCTCCTCTGGCACTATTGCTCATGGGTCCACATATATCAATATGTATAAGATCCAGAACATCACTAGCTCAATCGCCTTTTTTAGTAAAAGGAGACTTGATCATCTTTCTAAGTAAACAAGACTCATAGATAGATAATAATTTATAATCATTATCTTTAAGGATTTCTTCTTGAGCTAACTTATTCATCCTGTTCCTATTAATATGACTTAGCCTGCAATGTCAAAGGTAGGCATCCCTGACATCATCTATTCTAGGATGTTTATTCGACATGTATATTATACTAGACCATGATACAACATAAATACCATTGTTCTATTATCCATGCATCATAGTAATACCATTCAAAATGATATCACAAAATTTTTTTTTGATTGAAATCTCATAATTTTCTTTCGCCAAAAGGCCTATAGAAACTACATTCAATAAGAAACTAGAACAAAAATGATAATCACTAAGAACAATAGAATGAGAATCGAATATAAATTTGATAATACCTAAAGTTAGAACGAAAACTGATCTTCCATCTTCAACGTTCAGGAATCTCTCACCATCTCAAAATCTTCTATTGATCTGAAGTTCCTGCAATGAATTGTAAATGTTAATAGGACTACCAGTATCTAATATCTAGGTCATTGTATCAAAAATTGAAAAGTTGCAAGGTATTATCATATAATTACCTTGCCTAGCAATCGATTGCTTCTTCTTCTTCGGTCTGTTTGGATCAAGGGATGCTATGTATTGAAAACAGTTCCTCTTCTAATGACCTTGCTTAGTAGAAGCACTTTACCTGATTTTGATCGAACTTGGACTTGGACTTCTGGGTTTGACTCCCAACACTTTGTACCTTTGATTCTTTTTTTTCTTCACTTTCTTAAAGAGACGACGCCCACCTGAAGAAGATCCTCCCACTACATTCACTATCTCCTTGTGGAACTGGTGATCCTTCTCAAAAGTCTGTAGCAACTCTAACAGATCGTGGTAGTTCACTACAGGCTTCATCATTCGATAATGATCAAGAAATAATAGGTAGAATTTCGGTAGAAAATTTAGGATCACATCTTTCCCAAACTGTTCGTGCAAGAAAAAACCAAACTTCTCAGACGCTCGATCTGTTCGATCATGTATAATGCATGATTGGTGATCGATGCTCCCTCCCTCATTCGTGTGTTAAAAATGACACAACTGATCTTGTGCCGCTCAATATCATCGGGAGTGCCAAAAGACTCATTCAACACTTTAAGCATGTCTTTTGGCTAAGCTTCTTTGAATTTGTGGCTGAACTCATCATTTATGGCCGCTCGCATGATACAACACATTATGGTGCAATCATTGAGCCATTTTAAGTAAGTGTCTCGAACTGCACCACGAGCATTCGCAGCAGGCTCCTCAAGTGTCAGATTTGTAAGGACGTACAAGATCTGCTCGTGCTCGAGGATAATTTTTAATTTTTGATACCAGCTATCGAAATTGGGTTCTGTTAATTTTTCATTGTCTAACAGTAATCGAAGCGATAAATTTGTGACCATAACTGCACAAAAAGAAAATCAAAATCTAATCAGCATACGAATTGATTTAGCTTAAAAATATAGACTTTAGTCTAAAAGTTCTCTCACTATTTTATATGAATTGATAGCCTCTATCTCTAATTCAAAGAATTATCTTAATTCTTTAGTGGGTACTAGAATCCATACAGATCGCCCATGAGTTTGACTTTGGCCAGCCTACCCATATGCATCTATGGGTAGATTTTTTAATCAATTATTTCATCAAATAATTTTTAGTAATTGATTTTATCCTAAAAAATTTTTCGATTGACTTTGGTCTTCTCTACAAGCCCTGGTTAGGTCCAACCATTAACATGATCATATTCAAAAATCTAACTACCAAATGATTAGATCCAATTTTGGCCGGTCAATCTGACTACTTGCTAGAGAGACTCGATTGAGTCATCATATTATGAATGATAATTTCAATAGCAAATAAGCACTAGGCCTTTGGGCCTCCAATGATCATCATACTGATGAACCCATTATCACCCAACTTAATGGGAGGCTATGATATAGTTATTATCATAATTTTCTCATTTTAGGGATCTAATAAACTAGAAGATTCAATTGATGAATTAAGAGAAGAGAAGAGATCAACTAGTTAATCATAAATTTTTCACTGACTTCACCAAGTTATTGAATTGGATTAGTGATATGCTAGTTGAATGGCACCTATATCAGTCATACTGATCAACCTTAATGATACGGGTCAACTTGAATCACTTAACGGTTTAATCAAAATACAATCCACCAAGTTGGCCAGATAAGTGAGATCGATGGGAGGATATGCTAAACTTGCCTTAGACTCCATCGAAATGGCCAAATAAGCCACTCTCAATTAGAAACTACCAGTCAAAATGCCAAACTTACCTTGGACACCAATTGATTTCGATTTGACCAGCCTAATGACTCAGGTTCGATCATTGAGCCTCAATCAAAGTCCATTTGATCTAATCAAAGATATTCACTTGACCATCTACAACTATTGTATTGGTTCTAGAGAAAATCTGATTTAATCTAATTCAATATTTGATTAGATTTAATCAATTTCTCTATGTGGTCCATCAACTCTTTAATTTTAACCTTAGGTCTAACCTAACCTAATTAAGATGACCTAATTTGAGTTAATCCATGCCCCCATATTTTATGCAATATCATTAGATCTTAAATCATAATTCTAGATCTAATCGATTCTATATTTAATTCTCAATTAAGTTCAGCATTAATATAGGTTTAGCTTAAGTTTTGAAACTATTTCTCATGTAAATATCTTTACACTAAATTAAATCATAAAATCTTTTAGATCACATCTAAACCTTTTATGGTCTCAAATCTTATTAAAGTAATTTTAATTATTAAGATTAGATGTTATTACTTTTTTTATAGTTTATATCACATACAATAAATTCTAAGATTTCAAGATCTAGGGTTTTGCAGAAAAGTAATATCTTTCTTTCGCATTCTTCTTCTTGGGACTTCACAGTGGCACCCTTACACGCCATAAGAGCACCTCATTGAATGGAAGGAGAGGGTCATGTAACCCTACTTGCTCCTATGACTGGATGGCCTGGTGATTATCCAATCTAAATATTTTGCTACTCACTCAGATCATCTAATCTAACATATACTGGACTGATCAAATATCAAATCTAAAAATTAAAATTGTTTAGATCCAATCTAAATAATATAAAATTAGATCTAAATATATATAAAATCATATCATATTGAATGACGCTCTGATACCAATTGAAAGAAAACTAGGCAGTTCTATGCATGCAATTTTAAAAATTTTTGCAATAGAATATAATAGATTAAATGATTTAATCTTCATTATATGCATAATATCTAATCTAAACTACTTTATCAAGATCTATGATATGATTAATATGTAATTAAATCTAAAAAAATATAAAAATCTGCATCGATCATATTGATGCACTAGATTAGATCTAACATTAAATCTGATCAATCTAATCTAACGAGTTCTGAACCCATTATCAGAGCATGGGTTATTGATCTCCACAATCAAATCATGTGGATTAGAGCTTCTTCAGGTTGTTCACAGCCGCACAAGATGTTCACCCTCTATGGATCATTCACACGAAGATCGATTGTTGATTAATTTTCTCGAGAGTGCTAGCTCGCGAAGATCTTTGATGGCTGATTTTTTCTTCTTCTTTGAATCTCTTAGACACTCTAGAGAGGGAGAAGAACTTGAGAAGGAGGAGAGGCTAGAGAAAACTATTTTCTCTTCTCTTGAAATCACTCATGCTCTCTTAGGTGTCCAACTATTGGATCCCTTTTATTGGTGGGCTAGGTATTAGGGTTAAGAGGAGGTGCTAACACCGTTCATGCCACACAATATGGGGCATCCCATATTTTTCACAAAAAATATGTGATGGTGTGAGAAAGAAATTAAAATCTTTCTTATGCCAACCCACATCTCAACATGAATAGGGAAAGAGTTTTTGGCACCACCAAAACTTTCCCATGAAACTAGATTTTTTTTTTTTTATCTTCTTATCTATGATTTGAATCAATACAGACCACACAAAGTCTGACTTTGGCCAACCCACCCATGTGCATCTATGGGTAGGTTTTTTAACCAATTATTTCACCAAATAATTTTTAGTAATTAATTTTATTCCAAAAATTTTTTGATTGACTTTAGTCTTCTTTGCAAGTCCTGGTTAGGTCCAACCATTAACATGATCATATTCAGGAATCTAACTAACAAATGATCAGGCCCGACTTTAGTCGGCCAATCTGACCACTTGCTAGAAAGACTCGACTGAGTTATCATGTTATAAATGATAATTTCAATAGCATATGAGCACTAGGCCTTTGGGCCTCCAATGATCATCATACTAATGAACCCATTATCACCCAACTTAATGGGAGGCTATGATATAGTTATTATCATAACTTTCTTATTTTAGGGATCTAATAATTTAGAAGATTCAATTGATGAATTAAGAGAAGAGAAGAGATCAACCAGTTAATCATAAATCTTTCACTGACTTCACCAAGTTATTGAATTGGATTAGTGATATGCTAGTTGAATGGCACCTAGATCAGACATACTGATCAACCTTAATGACATGGATCAACTCGAATCACTTAATGGTTTAATCAAAACACAATCCACCAAGTTGGCCAGATAAGTGAGATCATGGGAGGATATGCTAAACTTACCTTAGACTCGATCGAAATGGCCAGATAAGCCGCTCTCAATTAGAAGCTACCAGTCAAAATGCCAAACTTACCTTGGACACCAATTGATTTCTATTTGACCAGCCTAATGACTTGGGTTCAACCATTGAGCCTCAATCAAAGTCCATTTGGTCTAATCAAAGACATGGACTTAACCATCTACAACTATTGTATTGGTTCTAGAGAAAATCTGATTTAATCTAATCCAATTTTTGGTTAGATTTAATTAATTTCTCTATGTGGTCCATTAACTCCTTAATTCTAACCTTAGGTCTAACCTAATTAAGAGGACCTAATTTGAGCTAACCCATGCCCCCATATTTTATGCAATATCATTAGACCTTAAATCATAATTCTAGATCTTAAATCATAATTCTAGATCTAATCGATTCTATATTTAATTCTCAATTAAGTTTAGCATTAATATAGGTTTAGATTAAGTTTTGAAACTGTTGGGCATAAAATACCCTCGCGAAGTTCTTGGCAGGGTCGACCCTTGCGAGTCTCTTCCGGCTTTCAACAACTGTTGGTGAGCTCCCGTCGCTCCGCCCGGACTCCTACGGGAGCCGGACTCCGTCCACGACTTCTACAGCAAGGAAGACTCCGCCCGGACTCCTACGGGAGCCGGGCTCCGTCCATAATTTTTGCAGCAAGGAAGACTCCGTCCGGACTCCTACGGGAGCCGGACTCCATCCACGACTTCTACAGCAAGGAAGACTCCGTCCGAACTCCTACGGGAGCCGGACTCCGTCCACGACTTCTACAGCAAGGAAGACTCCGCCCGGACTCCTACGGGAGTCGGACTCCGTCCACGACTTCTACAGCAAGGAAGACTCCGCCCGGACTCCTACGGGAGCCAGGCTCCGTCCACAGTTTCTGCAGTAAGGAAGACTCCGCTCGGACTCCTACGGGAGCCGGGCTCCATCCACGACTTCTACAGCAAAGAAGACTCCGCTCGGACTCCTATGGGAGTCGGGCTCTGTCCACAGTTTCTGCAGCAAGGAAGACTCCGCCCAGACTCATACGGGAGCCGGACTCCGTCCATGACTTCTACAGCAAGGAAGACTCCGTCCAGACTCCTACGGGAGCGGGCTCCGTCCACAGTTTCTGCAGCAAGGAAGACTCCGCCCGGACTCCTACGAAGCCGGGCTCCGTCCATAGTTTCTGCAGTAAGGAAGACTCCGCCCGGACTCCTATGGGAGCCGGACTCCGTCCATGACTTCTACAGCAAGAAAGACTCCGCCCGGACTCCTACGGGAGCCGGGCTCCGTCCACAGTTTCTGCAGCAAGGAAGACTCCGCTCGGACTCCTACGGGAGCCGGGCTCTGTCCATGACTTCTACAGCAAGGAAGACTCCGCCCGGACTCCTACGGGAGCCGGGCTCCGTCCATGATTTCTGCAGCAAGGAAGACTCCGCCCGGACTCCTACGGAGTCGGGCTCCGTCCATGACTTCTACAGCAAGGAAGACTCCGCCCGGACTCCTACGGGAGCCGGGCTCCATCCACGATTTCTGCAGTAAGGAAGACTCTGCCCGGACTCCTACGGGAGTCGGGCTCCGTCCATGACTTCTACAGCAAGGAAGACTCCGCCCGAACTCCTACGGGAGCCGGGCTCCGTCAACATTTCTGCAGCAAGGAAGATCCCGCCCGGGCTCCTACGAGAGCCGGGCTCCGTCCACAGTTTCTGCAGCAAGAAAGACTCCGCCCGGACTCCTACGGGAGCCGGGCTCCGCCTGCACCCCCAACTGCAAGAAGACTGCGTCCGAACTTTTACGAGAGTCAGACTCCATCTTCTTTCCCGACTGCGGGAAGACCTCGTCCAAACTCCTACGGGTGCCGGACCTCACTACCGACTCCAACTGAACTTCGGCCAACAAGTCTGGATCCCCTGACAAGCCACAGTAATGGACACCACTGCTCCACTCCTTGCGGCGGACCCTGCGTAGCCCCATTACTCCCTGACAGGCCGTATTAACGGCCACGACTCTGCTCCACTCCCTGCGGTGGATTCTGTGCGAGTCCATCACTCCCTGACGAGTCACGATAGCGGACGCCGCTCCATTCCCCGTAACTGATTCCACGTGGCGAGCCACGACAATAGCCACGATCCCACTCCACTACCCTCCGCAATAAATTCCTCCTGACTCTGGGCGGCCCACTACCAGACGATTACAGGTGTCGCTATCAATTTGTTGCCCCCTCCGTCTATAAAAGGGAAACCCCAGATACGTTATTCTATAAGCTCTCATTTTTACCTAAAAATTCTGCTAAAATTTCTGTTCGAGCACTCCATTCTTGTTGAGGTAGAGAACTGACTTGAGCGTCGGAGGGTCTTGCCGGAGCAACCCCACCTCCGGTTTAGACTTCTTTTGCAGGTCCCGACAGCGACCGCGTCTCCCTCGACTCCACTTCTCCGGCGCAAGTAGATTTTTGCACCAACAGGATTGGTGCTAGAGGAAGGGGCTGTGTCTTCGCAGCATCCTTGTTCTTAAAGGAGCGCTCAACGGGACCGCCTCCGATCATCTTCTCCGACACCCACTCCTCCTTTCCCCCACTGGATCCTCGCCCGATGCCTTCTCGTGAAGCATCCGCATAGCTACCCACGGCCTCCGCAGCCATATCTCAGACCCCGATCTCGCCTCTGGTTTCCCAGGCCTCGCACCCTCCGGCTATGGTCACCGGCATGGAGTGGCCGGGCGATCGGCCTCTGACGGATTTCGCCAACACCATCTCGGAAGGATCCCGACAGAAAACGACCAACATACCGACTGTATCCCCCAAGCGGCAAAAGACTGAAGAGCCCATAACCTTTACCAAAGAAGACACTCAGGGAGTCCAATTTCTTCATAACGACGTGGTCGTAGTTTCCTTGAATATAAAAATTACGACGTCCGTCGCGTTCTTGTCGACAATGAAAGTTTGGCCGACATCTTGTTCTACGACGTCTTTTCAAGAATGTCCACTCTTGACAGCCATCTGAGGCGATTAGCTCCCCTTTGGTAGGGTTTACCGCGATGCCGTTCCGACGGAAGGAATAATAACTTTGACTGTGGCCGTAGGTCAATACCCAAGGCAATCCAGGGCCCTGGTAAATTTCTTGGTGGTGAAGGCGCCATCCGCCTACAATGCAATCCTCGGCGACCTGCCTCAATGCTCTCCGAGCTATCGTATCGACCTACCATTTGAAGTTGAAGTTCCCCACCAACCAGGGATCGGAGAGGTCCGGGGAGACCAAGTCTGGCCAGACACTGCTACAATATAGCCTTGCGAAGAAGCGATCAATCTGACTCCTGCCCCGTCGATGGACTAGATGCTCCGATGACCTCACCGAAGAGAGGGGCGCCCCAATCAAAGATTGGTACCAATCCCTTTGAACGATGGAACGCAGAGCATGTAGCGATGATCGACTCCAACCTAGGGGAGGAGGTGCTGACGCGTCTCATTGATTTTCTACGAAGGAATGCGGATGTTTTCGCTTGGGTTCCAGCAGACATGCCGGAGATTGACACGGAAGTCATGGAGCATCATCTGGCCGTCGATCCACAGCATCGACCGATGAAAGAAAAAATCCGAAGTCATGCTCCGGAGAGGCAGAAGGTGATAGCCGAGGAAGTGGATAAGCTCTTAAGGCCGGATTCATTAAGGAAGTTAATTATCCTGATTGGATTTCTAACGTTGTCCTGGTCAAAAAAGCAAACGCAAGTGGAGGATGTGCATAGACTTCAAAAAGCTGAATAAGGCCTTTCGAAGGACAGCTACCCCCTTCCCAGAATCGATCAACTGGTGGACGCGACCTCAGGCCATGAGCTCCTCACCTTCATGGATGCATTCTCCGGCTATAATCAAATTAGAATGGCACGGAAGATGAGGAAAAGACACTTTCATCACTAATCGTGGCCTTTACTGTTACAGGGTCATGCCTTTCGGCCTCAAGAATGCGGGCGCAACCTACCAACGGTTGGTGAACAAAATCTTCAAGGAGCAGATCGGCCGTAACATGGAGGTCTATGTGGATGATATGTTCGTAAAAAGCAAATCTTCCAGAGATCATGTCGCCAACCTCGAGGAGACCTTCGACGCCCTCTGAAAATATAGAATGAAGCTGAACCCAACTAAATGTGCTTTCGGCGTAACCTCAGGAAAGTTCTTGGGCTTCATGGTATCAGAGCGCGGGATCGAGGCTAATCCAGAAAAATTCATGCCATCCAGGAGATGGCCGCCCCAAAGTCGATAAAAGAGGTTCAGCACCTCACGGGGAGGATAGCGGCCCTTAATCGCTTCATCGCAAGGTCGCCGAATGGTGCTTGCCCTTCTTTCAAACCCTCAAGTAGCCGAAGAACTTCTGTTGGACCTCTGAGTGCCAACAGGCGTTCGAAGAATTAAGGAGCTACCTTGGCTCACCCCCACTGTTAGCAAAGCCTGAGCCTGGGGAGGAGCTATTTTTATACCTGGCGGCCTCTCCCATGGCTCTCATGGCCGTCCTTGTCAAAGAAGAGGCGAAGGTCCAGCGGCGATCTACTACGTCAGCCGCGCTTTGAGGGACGCCGAGACCAGGTACACCAAATTAGAAAAACTGACTTACGCCTTGTTGATCGCAGCCTGGAGGCTCCGACCCTATTTTCAAGGACACACCGTGACGCTGCTCACTGATCAACCGATCAAGGCAATCTTGCACCGGGCGGACGCCTCTGGGAGGATGGCAAAATGGGCAATCGAGCTCACAGAATTTGACATCAACTATCGACCTAGGCCAGCAGT
Source organism: Elaeis guineensis (assembly GCF_000442705.2). Classification (NCBI taxonomy): domain Eukaryota; kingdom Viridiplantae; phylum Streptophyta; class Magnoliopsida; order Arecales; family Arecaceae; genus Elaeis; species Elaeis guineensis. The sequence continues at coordinate 80,116,617 of NC_026003.2, forward strand.
GAAGGCCCAAATATTGCAGATTTTATAGTAGAGTGTACCATCCCAGAGGAGGCTGAACCTGAACAAAGCAAAGTTGACAACTTGAAGTCCCAACCGAACTCCTCCGAAGAAGAGGCCGATCCCTCTGATCACTTTTGGGCCCTCCATGTGGAAGATCTTCTAACATGTCGGGCGTAGGTGCAGGCCTGATCTTGGTCAGTCCGGAGGGAGTCATCGTGGAATACGCTCTGCATTTTGAGTTTCCCGCAACAAACAACGGAGCGGAATACGAAGCTCTGATCGCAGGACTAAGGATCGCCAAAGAGCTGGGAATAAGTCAGCTCCGGGTGCACAGTGACTCTCAACTAGTGGTGGGGCAAGTCAGCGGGAGTTACGAGGTGCGGGAGGACAGTATGGCCAAATACCTTGAGAAGGTAAAGGAGCTCACCCCCGCTTTAGCACTTCAACATTAGACAGATCCCAAGGTTGGAAAATACCAGGGCTGACCTTCTCTCCAAGCTGGCGACGTTGGCTCCGGCCGAATTGCCCAAAGGCATCCTCTTTGAAGTTCTAGAACACCCGAGTACAGAAGAATCGCGGCCCGTGATGGAGATTGACCACGAGCCCAGCTGGGTCGACCCACTGATAATCTATCTCAGAGATGGAGTTCTCCCCCAGGATGCGAAAGAAGTTTGGAAGCTCCAGAACCAAGCCTTCCGGTACATCCTTTATGAGGGTAAATTATACAAGAGATCATACTCCTTGCCCCTCTTAAAATACCTCCGCCTTCGGAGGCTGACTACGCCTTGTGGGAAGTGCATGAAGGAATCTGCGAAACCATTTGGGAGCTAGATCTTTATCCCACAAGTTTTCCGCCAAGGGTATTACTGGCCGATAATGCATCATGATTCGATCGAATATGTCAAAAAGTGTGATCGATGCCAGAGATACGCCAACGTCCAGAGACAGCCCGCCACCGAGCTCACACCCTTGAGTGCCCCATGGCCTTTTGCACAATGGGGGATGGACATCCTTGGCCCCTTTCCCATGGCGTCTGGGCAAAGGAAGTTCCTCCTTGTAGCGATCGACTACTTCACCAAATGGGTCGAAGTCGAACCACTAGCGAAAATCACAGAAGCAAAAGTGCAAGATTTCGTCTGGAAGTCGATCGTGTGTAGGTTCGGTCTGCCTAGAACCCTAGTCACGATAATGGACGGCAATTTGGAGAGCGAAATTTACCGAATTCTGTGAAGATCTAAACATCTCCCACAACTTCACATCAGTAGCCCATCCCCAAGCGAATGGCGAAGCTGAGGTGACCAACAGAACCTTTTGCAGGGGATTAAGACAAGGCTCGAAAAAGCGAAGGGAACTTGGGCAGATGAACTTTATCATGTGTTGTGGCGTATCGAACTACCCAGAAGCTACTACGGGGGAGACCCCCTTTGCCTTAGCCTTCGGTACGGAAGCCGTCATCCCAATCGAGCTTAAACTCCCATCGGCACGAGTCGTGGCTTCGACGAACATCAAAATTTGCAAAGTCTTAGAGCCAACCTCGACCTGCTGGAAGAAAGACGGGAGATAGCTCAGGTTCGAATGGCAGCCTACAGACAGAAAGTCGCTCGATATTACAACGCCCGGGTCAAGAACAAAGCCTTTAGAGCGGGAGATCTAGTGCTTCGACGAGCCACTGTCTCGCAACCTCAGGACCGGAGGAAACTCTCCCCAAACTGGGAAGGACCGTATGAAGTCAAAGAAGTAGTCCGGCCCGAACTTACTATCTTAAGGAACTCGGAGGAGCCGACCTCCCGCGACCGTGGAGCTCGGAAAACTTATGGATGTACTACCAATAACTTCATTTTAATTGAAAGTTGCATACCTGTATGTCTTTGGACAATTCAAACAAACTGCATCAGAAACAAAAGGGAAACCTCATCCCGACAAAGTCGAAGGCCCGGTTCCATTTAGACCGGATGGGGGGAGAGGCCCTGCAACGCCCATATGCGCCCCCACAGCCCTGTTAGGGACAGAAGGAGAACCTCGCCCTAACTTGAGCAAAGTCGAAGGCCCGATTCCATTTAGACCGGATGGGGGGAGAGGCCCTGCAACCCCATATGCGCCCCCACAGCCCTGTTAGGGACAGGAGGAGAACCTCGCCCTAACTTGAGCAAAGTTGAAGGTCCGGTTCCATTTAGATCGGATGGGGGGAGAGGCCCTGCAACGCCCATATGCGCCCCCACAACCCTGTTAGGGACAGGAGGAAAATCTCGCCTAACTTGAGCAAAGTCGAAGGCCCAGTTCCATTTAGACCGGATGGGGGGGAGAGGCCCTGCAACGCCCATATGCGCCCCCACAGCCCTGTTAGGGACAAGAGGAAAACCTCGCCCTAACTTGAGCAAAGTCGAAGGCCCGGTTCTATTTAGATCGGATGGGGGAGAGGCCCTGCAATGCCCATACGCGCCCCCACAGCCCTGCTAAGGACAGGAGGAGAATCTCGCCCTAGATTGAGCGAGGTCGAAGGCCCGAACTCCTACGGGAGCCGAGCTCCGTCTGCAACTTCTACCGTGAGGAGGACTTCCCCGGACTCCTGCGGGAGCCAGCTCCGTCACCAACTTCAATCGGTGGTAAGCTCCGATCGGACTCCTATGGGAGCCGGCTCTGTCACCGACTTCAACCGGTGGTAAGCTCCGACCGGACTCCTACGGGAGCGGGCTCCGTCACCAACTTCAACCAGTGGTAAGCTCCGACCGGACTCCTATGGGAGCCGGGCTCCATCTGCAACTCCAATCACAGGGAGGACTCCGTCCGGACTCCTACGGGAGCCAGGCTTCGTCACCAACTTCAACTGCTGGTGATCTTCGCCCAGACTCCCACGGGAGCCGAACTTCACCCCGACTTCACCTACGGGAGCCAAACTTCCGTAGCCTCGCTGAGAGTGGAGGAAAAATTCCAAGCGAAAAAGAAAAAGGAAGGCGATGGACCACATCAGCGATGATTGGAAAACAAACAGCGTCCAAGATGCAGAGAACCCTATCACAGCAGGGATTGGGGCTCCCATCAGGAGTCCCAGCTTTCAAGGAAGCTTTCGACGCAAATTCAAGGTAGGACAATTCCTTAGGGTGACGGAAGCTCGAACCTCCGAGCTCAAGCCCTGAGGGGGACACCAAGCCCGAATGGCCCCCAGGCGAGTCTGTGGCCACTGACGGAGAAGATGGGTCGATGCGATGGCAACCGGGTATCTTCGAACGATGCAAAAATCGAAAAGGAGCTCGGCAAACGACAATTCAACATGAATAAAAGGGCCACCGGTGGCCTTAGGACGATGTTAAAAAAAAAAAAAGAAGAAAAGAGAAGAAAGAAGAAGAAAAGATGAGAAAAGGAAGGAAGTTCGACAGACAACAATTCGATGCAAGGTGCGGACGAGGTAACAAAATCTCCTTCTCATTTTTCAACCAACAAGATGTACGTTACAAGACCCGAGGGCCAGAAAAGAATACATTATTACAAGGCCTGAGAACACGGCTTGGAAAGGATACACCGGAGGCCGCTTCAAGCTGCAAACTTCTCTTTCCGTTTCTGTCCTTCCCAACCGATTTTTCCAGTGCGTGTGGCAGCCTATCGGCTCTCGCCCCGCCTTGTTTCGCTCCACCTCCGAAGTCCCAACCCCAAGGGAAAAGGATGGGATAGATTCCAGGGGGCAGTAAGGGCAACGGCAGCAGCGACGAAGACCTGTTTCAAGAAGAACCGGAGTCACCCTGGAGCAGCGGTGGCACCAGAGATATGCGCCATCACCGAATGCTCCGTGACAGCCGCCGTCCAAAATGCTCCGGCAAGGTCGGCATGCGCTACTTCCACCGTTCCCACAACAAGTTTTACTGTCCCACCATCGATGCCGACCGCTTCTGGTCCCTCGGCCCCGACGACATCAAGGATCCCGCCACAGCTTGTGACGACAGCTCTGCCCTCCTGACCGGTATCACCCCATCTTGCTACTCCAAAATTCTCGGGCAGAACACCTTTACCGACGGTCTCTGTTATTAAACCCCTGTTGTTGAAGAAATTCTTCTCGAGCCCCCTTTGAAACGACGGGGACCTTCAGCGGTCGCTCGATGACCGGAGAACTCGCGGACCACAGTTCTCCTCCTTGCCTTCCTCCAAGCCCTTGACATCCCCTTGAGGATGGCCTCCGGAGTGGAGGACATGGCGGGGAAACCCCTTAGAGAGGAATCGGGGGGCTGAAGACGGCAAAGACCGGTGCGGAGGACGCTCGGAGTTGACAGGGGCACCGAGGGAGTGGCTGAGTAGCTAGGCTCTCAGACGAAAGAAAGGTGCCGTCCTTTTGGCGGAGTAAAGCTCCGAAGGAAGGGTAGGGGGTTTAAATAGGCAGCGGATCTTAGCGCAATTATGATGGCGGGCGTCTCTAGACCAATCGGTGCTTACCACATGTCCCGCGTGTCCCACTCGCCGCTATCGAGGATTGACTGTTCGCAAATTTTTATGGCGCGACGCTTGGGATCACATCTCGATGGGAGTTCTGAAAAGACTCTTCGGGTTGCCCTAATCAAAAAAGGGCTCTGGAATGCACGCATTAAATGCCGACATATCCGAGGATGGTTGCGCCCGGACGTCAGGGGGAGAACTTCGGCTGCGACAACCTCTCCGTACTTCTTTCATTCGAAATTCAAACTCGGAAGTGGGGGGACTGGTGTTGGGCATAAAATACCCTCGGCCAAAGTTCTTGGCAGGGTCGACCCTCGTGAGTCTCTTTCGGCTTTCAACAACTGTTGGTGAGCTCCCGTCGCTCCGCCCGAACTCCTACGGGAGCCGGACTCCATCCACGACTTCTACAGCAAGGAAGACTCCGCCCGGACTCCTACGGGAGCCGGACTCCGTCCATAATTTCTGCAGCAAGAAAGACTCCGCCTGGACTCCTACGGGAGCCGACTCCGTCCATGACTTCTATAGCAAGGAAGACTCCGCCCGGACTCCTACGGGAGCCGGACTCCGTCCATGACTTCTACAGTAAGGAAGACTCCACCCGGACTCCTACGGGAGCCAGACTTCGTCCACGACTTCTACAGCAAGGAAGACTCCGTTCGGACTCCTACAGGAGCCGGGCTTCGTCCACAGTTTCTGCAGCAAGGAAGACTCCACCCAGACTCTTACGGGAGCCGGGCTCCGTCCATGACTTCTACAGCAAGGAAGACTCCGCCCGGACTCCTACGGAGCCGGGCTCCATCCACAGTTTCTGCAGCAAGGAAGACTCCGCCCGGACTCCTACGGGAGCCGGACTCCATCCATGACTTCTACAGCAAGGAAGACTCCGCTCGGACTCCTACGGGAGCCGGGCTCCGTCCACAGTTTCTGCAGCAAGGAAGACTCCGCCCAGACTCCTACGGGAGTCGGGCTCCATCCACAGTTTCTGCAGCAAGGAAGACTCCGCCCGGACTCCTACGGGAGCCGGACTCCTTCCACGACTTCTACAGCAAGGAAGACTCCGTCTGGACTCCTACGGGAGCCGGGCTCCGTCCACAGTTTCTGCAGCAAGGAAGACTCCGCCCGGACTCCTACGGGAGCCGGGCTCCGTCCACGACTTCTACAGCAAGGAAGACTCCGCCCGGACTCCCATGGGAGTCGGGCTCCGTCCACAATTTCTGCAGCAAGGAAGACTCCGCCCGAACTCCTACGGGAGTCGGGCTCCGTCCACGACTTCTACAGCAAGGAAGACTTCGCCCGGACTCCTACGGGAGCCGGGCTCCATCCATGATTTCTGTAGCAAGGAAGATCCCGCCCGGGCTCCTACGGGAGCCGGGCTCCATCCACAGTTTCGCAGCAAGGAAGACTCCGCCCGGACTCCTACGGGAGCCGGGCTCCGCCTGCGACCCCCAACTGCAAGAAGACTGCATCCGGACTTTTACGAGAGTCAGACTCCGTCTTCTATCCCGGCTACGGGAAGACCACGTCCAAACTCCTACGGGTGCCGGACCTCACTACCGACTCCAACCGAACTTCGGCCAACAAGTCTGGATCCCCTGACAAGCCACAGTAACGGACACCACTGCTCCACTCCTTGCGGCGGACCCTGCGTAGCCCCATTACTCTCTGACAGGCCGTATTAACGGCCACGACTCTGCTCCACTCCCTGCGACGGATTCTGTGCGAGTCCACCACTCCCTGACGAGTCACGACAGCGGACGTCGCTCCATTCCCCATAACTGATTCCACGTGGCGAGCCACACGATAGCCACGATCCCACTCCACTACCCTCCACAATAAATTTCTCCTGACTCTGGGTGGCCCACTACCAGACGGTTACAGGCGTCGCTATCAATTTGTTGCCCCCTCCGTCTATAAAAGGGAAACCCCAGATACGTTATTCTATAAGCTCTCATTTTTACCTAAAAACTCTGCTAAAATTTTCGTTCGAGCACTCCATTCTTATTGAGGCAGAGAACTGACTTGAGTGTCAGAGGGTCTTGCCGGAGCAACCCCACCTCCAGTTTAGACTTTTTTTGCAGGTCCCGACGGCGACCGTGACTCCCTCGACTCCAGCTTCTCCGGCGCAAGCGAATATTTGCACCAACAGAAACTATTTCTCATGTAAATATCTTTACATCAAATTAAATCATAAAACCTTTTAGATCACATCTAAACCTTTTATGATCTCAAATCTTATTAAGATAATTTTAATTATTAAGATTAGATGTTATTATTTTTCTTACAATTTGTGTCACATACAATAAATTCTAGGATTTCAAGATCTAAGATTTTACAGAAAAGTAAGATCTTTCTTTCATATTCTTCTTCATGGGACTTCATAGTGGCATCCTTACACACCATAAGAGCACCTCATTGAATGGGAGGAGAGGGTCATGTAACCCTACTTGCTCTTATGACTGAATGGCCTGGTGATTACCTAATTCAAGTATTTTGCTACTCAGATCATCTAATCTAATATATACTGGACTGATCAAATATCAAATCTAAAAATTAAAATTATTTAGATCCAATCTAAATAATATAAAATTAGATCTAAATATATATAAAATCATATCATATTGAACGAGGCTCTGATACCAATTGAAAAAAAATTAGGCAGTTCTATGCATGCAATTTTAAAAATTTTTACAATAGAATATAATAGATTAAATAATTTAATCTTCATTACATGCATAAGATCTAATCTAAACTACCTTATCAAGATCTATGATATGATTAATATGTAATTAAATCTAAAAAATATAAAAATCTGTATCGATCATATCGATGCACTAGATTAGATCTAACATTAAATCTGATCAATCTGATCTAATGAGTTTTGAACCCATTATCAGGGCACAGGTTACTGATCTCCATAATCAAATCATGTGGATCAGAGCTTCTTCAGGTTATTTATAGCCGCACAAGATGTTCGGCCTCTATGGATCGTTTTCACGAAGATCGGTTGCTGATCAATTTTCTCAAGAGTGCTAGCTCGTAAAGATCTTTGATGGCTAATTTTTTCTTCTTCTTTGAATCTCTTAGACACTCTAGAGAGGGAGAAGAACTTGAGGAGGAGAGGCTAGAGAAAACTATTTTCTCTTCTCTTGAAATCATTCATGCTCTCTTAGGTGTCCAACTATTGGATCCGTTTTATAGGTGGGCTAGGTATCAGGGTTAAGAGGAGGTGCTAACACCCTTCATGCCACACAATATGGGGCATCCCATATTTTTCACAAAAAATATGTGACGGTGTGAGAAAGAAATCAAAATCTTTCTCAGCCAACCCACATCTCAACGTGAATAGGGAAAGAGTTTTTGGCACTACCAAAATTTTCCCATGAAACTAGATTTATTTCTTTCTTATCTTCTTATCTATGATTTGAATCAAATTCAAATAAAAAATGAGATAAGATTCATGACTCATCATGATTGCCACCCCACCACTCTCCACACCTTCCTTTCTCACACCATAAATTCCTTATGCAAAAAACTCCTTTTTCATGCAAAGAATGGCCTGGGTTCTAGGGCATGCACAAGGGAGAGAATCCCAGATGGTTGGGACTCTGAGTTTTCCAATTTTGGCTCCATCCAAATCTGATTTAGTTTGGACTCAATGAAAGAAAAAAACCTAATCTAATTAGAAACACAATCTTCTAATTAATTTATAATCCAATTAGAAATTAACTGAATCCGAGTTCTGATCAAATCAAGAACAAATCTCCTTGCAATTAGGCTTGATCTAATCAAACCCAATTTAAATCAAACTGAATCCAATTCAATTAGACTTGATTCGAGCCTCATTGTTCAATCAAATTGAGCTAATTAGCAATCTAATTACTAATAAATCCTCTATTAATGATAAAATCTCAATCCAGTGGGACTCTCCCCCAGAGTCTCAATTCAGTAGGACTCTTCACCATATCAGCCATCTGATCAGACTAAAATTTTTAATATTGTGACCCCATAGGTTCGAACCTAAGCTAATAGTATAGGAAAAAATTTTATATTAATCGATGGAACCATCTGACAATGAAACCCGATGTCCAGATAGATCGAATGATTGCAAAGCAACATTCAAGAACGTACTGCCGTATGGTTGCCATATAATTTATCTCTTTGACCCTAATGCTCAAGATGACGTAGGGTTTAACTGTCAATCTTGAAATAGTCAACCACATTTGTATTTCAACCTTTTAAATCCATCTCATGGATTACCTTGGCTAAGATTTTACTAAATTAAAATACACTAACATATTAACTCTTATTTATTCAGAAGGATCAATTCTATCTTGACTCACACACTGATTTGATAAGTATTTGACTGCATCCAAAAATCTTCCGTCACTGAATTAAAAATTCAGATAGTTTGGTACTAAAGTATAGTGAGTTACTTGCAAGTCACCATGGTGATCTTAGATCGAATAGATACTTGTACCATATCCTTCACGAGCTACTTTTGACAGCAGAGTGCTCTATAATTGATCACATTCGATGTGAATATACTCCTACATTCCACCTACATGCTATACCAGTGTCTCCACACTCTTTGGTTAAGAGGATAACCAACACATATGCACAAATGACCTACACTTGATATCATTGTCATATTATTAATAGCATATTATTTGATCGCGAACATGTTTAAGGACAACGATAAATCCTCCTTTATCGATAAAATATAGTCCTAAGGACTTCATCACAACATAGGAGTTCTAAGAAGATGGACAAAATATGATGAAAAAAGATCAAATAATATTTATTAATAAAATTAATATAAATATGCAAATATGGGCATAACCGTCAACAGACCGACAATTGACTTTGGGACATAATTTTTAATAATAACTACACCAGAAGTTTATTACTTTTATTCTACTGGATTGCCACTACATGCTGTTAGGCATCACTGGTGGATTGTGGGACCAGCAAGAATTATTTTGATGGTTAATAATTTTTAATTGATGAGTTAAAATTGTTTCAATCTATTAAAATAAATTTCAATGATATTTTGATGAAGATCAAAATATATCTCACTACTAGATAGAATAGAACCTATAGAGTCACATATGTACAAAAGAGTCCTGACTGATCAGAATATTGAATAGTGATTTTGAATCACAAAAGGAACCAATCATCAATTTGATTGATGATTGGACTAATATATAAAAGTTATATGAAAGATTTGCTAAGAGTTAGTAAGTTATAGAAGGACTTAATTATAATTATTGTTAATTATTTGATTTGATCAAATATGGATCGAATTAAGTCAGATTTAAGTTGATTGGATTTGATTTATTTGGTTTCCTAGTCTAAATAGAATTTAGATTTAATTCCTAATTAGATTTGACTCAAACTAGATTCGAATTAGATTCGAATCAGATTGAAATTAAGATAGGATTCTAAAGTTCCATTAGACTGAACTCTCACTCCATAGCCACATCTTATATGGGATGCCCAACCAAATAATTACCATGGAATATTTTTGGCATGGAGAAAGTGAGGTGCCAAAAACAAGGAGGCGGCACCATGGAAGAGTCCTAACTCCTTTAGACTCTTAAAACCTTAACTAACTCCTATTTAAAAGGGGATAACACAAGGGTGCCTCCTATCATCTAAGAAGTGGTGTGAAACATGGTGTGCATGAGAGAAAAAATTTGAGAAGAGAGGGTGGTGTGGGTTTTTCTTATGGGCACCTACTCTTTTCTTTCTTACAACCAATAGTTGGTTGTTGTGGGATTCTTTCATCTCTCTCTTTTATCCAAGAGTTGGACATGGCTTTCTCTCTTCCTTCTCTTTCATAGAAGTTCAAGAGTTGGACAAGCTTCTCTATCTCCTTCTCCTCCATAATCAATCCAAGAGTTGGATGAAAAAGAAAAAAAAAGATTTGATCTCTTATCTTCTTATTTTCTTAGAGAAAGAAAAAAAAATCAGATTGGATCTAATTTCTTGATCCTCCTATGGATCTCTTTGATTTCTTTGAGAAGAAAATCAAAAGAGATAAAAGATTCGACAATCTAAGGAGTGACCTCTGTAAGAGAGCTAGCATCCCAGTGAGATCGAGATCTCCTGATCAGATCAGTCTCGTGTGAATACCTATAGAGGTCGGATATTTGTACAATTTCAAAAGGACCTTGAAGATATCCATAGATTATCAGATCGCAGCTTCAACAGATCATAAAGATATCCACAGATCATTGGATTGTCATGAAGATCTACCTATGCAACATCTAATTTTTATTTTTATATAAATCTTAATATTGTATATATGATGATGCCTAACTTTATGTTGAGATATGATCTCTATATATGCTTGATTAGATTAGATCTAATTAAAAATTTATTTTAATATTATTCTGACATCAGGTTGTCCTGGTATAATGTTGATATATAATGTTGCATGATTGTTCTATAACAATGTTGAAAAGTTTTAAAATTTTTCTTCTGCTATGTGTTTCAAAATTTTAAAATTTTTGCATGCATATCGGATCGCCATGTGATGGTATTTTATAACAGTGGTATTAGAGCCATCTCATTATTACAAGATTAAGATTAGATTTTATATCTAAAAATTATTTTCAAATTTGAAATTATGAATGATTATAGAAAGGAGATGGAGTTCAAGGTCTGAAAATCTATTTTCAGATCTAAAAATCTTAATGATTGAAATGGATTTCATGATCTAAAAATCTATTTTTAGATCTAAAATTCAGATTATTTTATGTCCATGCATTGATTTCAAGTTCTAAAAATTATTTTAAGATCTGAAAATATGATTTCTTATATTCATGCATTTAAAATTCGACATCTAATTTTTATGTGATGTGAATCTTGTTAGATCTGAATTTTATCTTTATTATATGTTCATGCATGAGATAATGTTCGTAGATAGAGATTCATCTTGATGTGATCTATGATGATATGAATATTTTCAAGTTAGAGTAATTTAACTGAACATAAGATAAAGTTTTATAAATTAATCTAAGATCATCATGATATAAGATTGTCCGGACATAATGAGAGTCATTATGTGGTATGGTTGTCCTAGACTAAAAAGAGATTGATGTTAGATGAGTGTCCTAGAAGCCAATTATTAGCTGACATATTTTATAATTTCAGAGCTTAACTTTATACTTGTAATACTTTTATTATCAATAAATGATATTTTTATTATAATCATATTTATGTGTCCATGATTTATCTTAAAAATTAATAAAGATAATTTTTGTATACTCTCAAGGTGTTGAGAATTTGATACGTACATTATTAATGGTTAGTTTCTAAATACTTCCAATCAAAGGATCATCATGGAGGATAGTGATCAATTCATTTAAGATCAGTGCACGAATCATCTTCTTCTAGATAGATGAGTCTCGGATCTACAGTGTAGGAACACTGGGATGAAGGTGCCGATGGTTGTTAGAAAATAACTTATACTGAGCGTAATCAACATGAGAAATTACTTGAATATCTACTCACTCATCAGTGGTTGTCTCGATGCTACAGTGGTGTGAGTGATCCTTTGACCTGAGATATCATTGGTTATTTGCAGTGAGATTACTGAGTTTGACTGTACGTTCTCTTGGTTCCTAGCCATTTAGATTCTTCCTATATATGTTGGCTTCAGTAGGTTTAGGTTTACTGTTAGGAGTAAGATGCACCTAGATGGAATCTATCGATCTTAGTAGAAAAGGAGAAGTCCTATGTGATTTACAAGACTGAGTTCAGAAAGTTTTTGGCCAAAGCAAGAGTGAATACTGAAAAAAAATTTACAAAGGATTCACAAGTGAACTCGAGTTGAGCCAATTTTGTATATGACTGATGATGGGATTTAATAAATTCTCCATGACCTCCATCAAATCAAGACTCATGATAGAAGGACTAAATCATACGATAACTGTACCTAAAGTTCATTTTTTTATTCTACTAGGTTGTCATTACATACTACTAGGTGCCACTAGTAGATTGTGGGACTCATCGGACGTCATCTTGATGATCGATGACTCTCGAAAGGTAGAGTTAGAATTGTTACAATCCATCAAAAGAAGTTTCAATGATATTGTGATAGAGATTATAATATATCTCACTATCAGATAGAATAGAATCTATAGGATCACACATAAAAGAGGTTCTTGTCCGATCAGATAGTTGATTAATACTTGCGAATCATTAAAGGATATAATTATGTAATTATGTAAATATTATAATTATATAATTCACTAAGTGTTAGTGAATTATAGAAAGATTAATTAATAATTGAATTGCTAATTGACTCAATTTGATTGAGCAATGAGGTTTGGATTAAGTCTAATTGAATTGGATTCATTTTGACTTAGATTGGATTTGATTGGATCAAACCTAATGGTGAGAAAAATTAATTCTTAATTTGATCAAGACTTGAGTTTAGTTAATTCCTAATTAGATTAGGATTTGATTGAGTGGATTGGGTTCCTAATTTGATTAAGTTCCATTATCTATTTGGATCAAGCCAAATCTGATTTGGTTTAAGCCAAAATAGGAAACCCTAGAGTCCTATCTCCCTGGGTCTCTCTCTCTCTCCTACACGCCCTAGTTTTGACGAAATGTTTTTCCCACTAAAAGTGAAGAGAAAGAAACTTGTTTCTTTAGAAAAATATAGCGGATAGCCAGGGTGCATCTAAAAAATTTCTATAACAACTTAATAAAGATCAGAACTTTACCTGATACGTAGTGGAATTTGAATCAAATCTCAAAAATTTCGAATCCAAAGCCTTGTGTAGGTCTGAATCTATAAATTTTTTATTTTGTACATACATCAAACTTCACAGGAAAGCAAAATAAAACCTTGGATTGAAGCACTTTCGCAAGGCAATAAGAGAAAGGAGAGAGGCTCTGGTGTGATGCCTCACACCAGCAAGAGGGGATGCCCAAGAGGCCTTGACATTGTAGAGAGGAGGGACACCCAAGGGAGCTCATGCCAAGAGGGAAGGGGATGCCCACTACTCCTTCACGCCTTCTCTTTCTCTCTTTTTTACCTTCGCACACAATCTAATCGTTATGTCATGATAGTTAGAGGTCCTCCCTATTTATAAATAATTTTTCATGACCCATAATACTAAGATTCCTAATTCAAATAGGTTTTGAATTAATCCATAACTTATCAAAGAAGAAGTCCTAAGGGAGAGAGAGTTTCAATAAAAGTAGATTCTAAAGATCTAATCTAAATATAGATTAATTAGAATCTAATTCAAACCTGATTCGAACTAATTTCGAGTAGACTGTCAATCCCAAACTACTTAAGATTTAGGACTAAGTCTAACTTAAATTTATGAACCCAATTAAGTCTAATTAAATCAAATCTAATCTGAAATTAATTAGCACTTAAATTCAATCTCTCATAGACTCTTTGGATCAAAGATCAAATCTTGTTCATCCTCAGAATTGAATCTGAACCTCATCTCTAATGCTAGCTAGATATAGTCAATTATTTAATCCTGTATGACCCATAACTTAATTTTCAATCAAGTTAATCTATTTATTCAATCAAGTCATGTACTTTCAGATTGAACATATAGACTTAGATCAATTATTTTCTACGTCGCTTGACTTTGTGCGTGACTCTATAGATTTGAACACTAAGCCGGTAGCATATCAACCATTTTTTGTACTAATCGAAGTTACCATCTAGCAATGATTTTCGATATTCGAATAGATCAAATTATCGTAAGAAAAAATTCAAGAACCTATGCATATAGTTATAGCATAATTCATCTTTTTGACTCTGAATGCTCTAGGATGGTCTAGGGTTAAACTGTCAATCCTGAAAGATCATCCACATTGTATTCCAACCTTTCAAATCCATTACATAGATTATCCTGATCAAAATTTTACTAAAGTAAAATACAATGATGCATCAGCTCCTATAATCTGAAGGAGTCAATTCCATCTTGATCCACACATAGACTTTGTAAGTACTTGACTGTATCCAGTAGCCTTCCGTCATTGCATTAGAAATGCAGATAGTTCGACACCAAAGCACAGTGAGTTGCTTGCAAGTTACTATGGTGATCTTAAGTCTGAGAGATACTTATGTCTATACGCTTCACAAGCTGCTCTTGACAGCAGAGCACTTAGCAGGTGAGTCACTTGTTCAGTGATGATGTACTCCTATATCTCACCTATATACCATACTAGTATTTTCACACTCCTTGGTTAAGAGGACAACCAACCTATATGGCACACAACGATATTCACTCAATAAACATCATCATTCTTTAATGACGTATCACTTGATCAGAAAAATATTTAAGAACTATATGATAAATCTTTCTTTATCGATTACTTTATAGTTCTAAGAACTTCATCATAACACAAGAGTTTTAGCAAGAAAGATGTAACTTTGTGATGAATGATGTCAAAATAATTTTTATTCATTGATTAATAATTCATATACATATTATAAAATAAGCACAATCGTCCAAACGATTGGCTTTAGGACATATTTCTCAACAACTCTCACTTGAATTAAAACTAATCAGAACAGTATCTTACATCCTTTTTTCACTTATGATCATCAAACTCTTTGATCTCGAGAGCTTTAGTGAAGGGGTCGGCTATGTTCTCCTTTCTATCGATCTTCTGAAGCTCAATATCATCTCAATCTATGATCTCACGTACAAGATGATAGCGATGTAGAATATGCTTAGTATGCTGGTATGACTTTGATTCTTTCGCTTGAGCTATGACTCCAATACTATCACCAAACAACAGAATAGGACCATCAACAAAGGGTATAACTCCAAGCTCGATGATGAACTTTCGCAACCACACTGCCTCCTTTGTAGCATCAGATGCAGTAATATATTCTGCTTCGCATACAGAATTGATCACAGTATGTTGCTTGAAATTCTTTCAACAAATTACTCCTCCATTCAAGATAAATACGTAGCCCGACATGCTTTTGTTGTCATCATGGTCTGACTGAAAATTAAAATTTATATATCCTACAAGTTTCAAGTCAGTATCCCCATAGAAAAGTCATTGGTCCTTAGTATTTCTCAAATACTTAAGGATTGTCTTCACAACCTTCTAATGATTTTTATTTGGATCAGCCTAATACCTACTCACTACCCCTAGTGAATAGGCCACATCTAGTCTCGTACACATTATGTTGTACATGATAGATCCCACTATCGAAGCATATAGGATCCTACTCATACGCTCTCTCTCCTGAGGGGTTATCGGACAATCTTTCTTGGAGAGAGTAATTCTATGGCCTATCGGTAGATAGTCTTTCTTAGAATTCTTCATATTGAACTGTTTCAATATGGTATCGATGTATGTGGATTGGGATAATCCAAGCAACTTTCTAGATCTATCTCTATAGATCTTCATCTCTAGAATGTAGGATGCTTCTTCCAAATTCTTTATGAAGAACTATGATGAGAGCCACAGCTTTGTACTTTGTAAAGCTAGGATGTTATTTTTTATTAATAGTATGTCATCTACATATAGTATAAGAAAGATGACTACAAAATCGTTAGCCCATTTGTAAATACAAGATTCTTCTCCATTCCTAACGAAGTCATACATTTTGATCACCTTATCAAAATACATGTTCCAACTCATAGATGCCTGCTTCAGTCCATAGATAGACCTATTTAGTTTGCACATCTTAGATTCGTCTGTGGATGTGAACCCTTCAGGTTGTATCATATACATCTCTTCTTTCAGCTCTCCATTTAGGAAAGTAGTTTTGATATCTATTTACCAGATCTCATAATTTAAGTATACTGCTATTGCAAGCATAATCCAGATGGACTTGAGTATTGCCATAGGTGAGAACGTCTCGTCATAGTTAATACTATAATGTTGATGGACTTTATAGATCTCTACCTTTCCATCCACTCTTCTTTTTTTTTTGAAAATCTACTTGCATCCTATGGGATTTATCCCTTCAGGCAGATCAACTAGTGTCCATATATCATTGATCTCCATGGGCTCCATCTCGGATTTCATGGCCTCAAGCCACTTCTAAGAGTCAGACCTTTGCATGGCTTCCATATAGGTAATCGGATCTTCATCGTTCTCATCTAGTTCGATAGGATCACCATCTCGGACCAAAAAATTGTAGTCTTTATCTGATTGATGCGATACTCTATCGGATCTCCTTAATGGTACCTCTCAGACTCTGAATTTGATTCTCCAGTCAAATTTGATTTTGTATGTGCCGATTCTTCTATCTCATGAACTTTATCAAGTTTAATTTTGCTGGCATTAGTTTCTTCTCCAAGAAGCTCCTTTTTCAAAAAGACTACTCTGTTACTGACGAACATCTTTTGTTCTTCAGCGAGGTAGAAGTAGTATCCTTTAGTTTCTTTTGGATACCCTGTAAATAAGTATCAGACTTTGATCCAAGCTTATCTATCTTTAAATATTTGACATAAGCTGGATACTCCCAAACCTGAAGGTGTGAGAGCATCGGCCTATGCCTTGTCCATATCTCAAATGAAGTTTTATTGATAGACTTGCTCAAAACCTTATTCAGAATATAATAGGCAGTTTCAAGAGTGTATCTCCAAAAAGAGATTGGTAGATTTACAAATTTCATCATGGATCGAACCATATCTAACAGTATTCGATTCTTCTTTTCAGACACCTCATTATGTTGTGGTGTTCTAAGAAGGGTCCACTGAGAGAGAATCTCATTCTCCTCTAGATACGTCAAAAAATCACTGATGAGGTATTCACCTCCTCGGTCTGACTGAAGAGTTTTAATATCTTTTTAGTCTATTTTCACTTCAATACAGAATCGTTTGAATATTTCAAATGATTCAGATTTATGTTTCATAAGATAGATGTACCCATACCCAGATAGGTCATCTATAAATGTAATGAAATAATAGTATCCTCTTCTGACAGCTATGTTCATAGATCCACATATATCACTATATATTACATCTAAAACATCACTAGCTTGTTCACCTTTTTTCTTAAAAGGTGACTTGATTATCTTACCAAGTAGATAGGATTTACAGGTTGGTAATGATTCATAATCATTAATTTCAAGGACACCCTCTTTGATTAACCTGTCTATCCTATTCTTGTTCACATGACGTAGCCTACAATGCCAAAGGGAGAATTACTGATATTATCTATCCTAGGGTATTTGTTCGATGTGTACATTACACCAACAGGCTGTGATAATATGCATATACCATATTTTAATTGTCAATACATAATTATAGTATCATTCATAATGATATCAAAAAATCATCCTTTATTAAAAATTTGAAATCAAATTTGACCAAAAGGCCTATAGAGATGACATTCATCAAAAAAGAAGGATAATAATGACACTTATCTAACATAACATTATTAGACTCGAAAACAAGCTGCATAGATCCTAAGGCTAGAACTGGAACAAAGCTTCTTTCTCTAATATTCAGGAACCGCTTACCTTCTTGAAATTTTTTACTGATCTGCAGTCTCTACAATGAATTACAGATATTAATTAGACTTTTGATATTCAATACCTAGATAGTAGTATCACAAATAGAGAAATTACAAGGAGTTATCATATAAGTATCTTACAAAGCAATCGATTGCTTATTTCTATTGTTCTTTGACCTGTTTGGGTCAAGAAAAGCTATATAAGCTGGATAATTTCTTTTCTAATGATCCACCTTCTTACAAAAGAAGTATTTTACCTGGCTCTTATCAACTTTCTATTTTTTGCTCTACTTTGGCTTGAGATTGGTGGCACGATTTTTCTGCATCTTCTTCTTCTTTCCTCTCTTAGAGGATCGATGACCTACAGATGAATCTCTCACTACATGCACCGACTCTTTCTGAAGCTGATGGTCCTTCTCAAATGTCTGCAGCAATCCTAGCAAACCATGGTAGTTCACTGTAGGCTTGATCATTCTATAATGACTTAAGAAAGGTAGGTAGGATTTTGTTAGTGAATTGAGGATAGCATCCTTGCCTAACTGTTCATGTAACAGAAAGTCAAGTTTGCTTAAGCATTCAATTTGCTTGATCATATACAATATATGATTAGTGACTGAAGCCTCCTCTCGTATATAGGCATTGAACACTGTGCAAGAGATTTTGTGTCTCTCCACATCCTTTGAGGTGTCGAAGGACTCATTCAACATTTGAATCATATCCTTTGGCTATGCATCCTCGAACTTATGACTAAGTTCGTCATTCATAGTTGTCTTTATGATGCAACGTACCATTATGCGGTCACTGAGCCACCTCAAGTAAGTATCTCTCGCAGCATGAGGTGCATTGGCAATAGATTCTTTAGGTGGTGGATCCGTAAGTACGTATAGGATCTTTCATGCTCTAGAAAGATCTTCAACTTTTGATACCAGCTATCGATGTTAGGTCCGATAAGCTTGTCGCTATCCAACAGCGATCGGAGTGATAGTGTGTTGGCCATAGCTGAAAAGAAGAAATATAAATCTATTAGTATATGAATTATTTTTAATTCTAAAGACATGAACTTTAGCTTAAAGGTTCTTCCACTATTTTATATAAATTGGTAGCCTCTACCTCCAATTTAAGGAATTACATTAATTTCTTAATGGATACTAAAATCCATAGACTGTATTTGGGTCTGAGTGTAGCTCGACTAATCCTAATGCATCTATGGATAGGTTCATAATCAATTATTTTTCTAAATAATTTTTAGCAATTAAATTTTTCCCCAGACCTCTCTTAGGCAGGTGTGTGGTGCCTCTACTGAAAATTCTGATTCAATTCAACCATTAACATGACAACATCAAGCGCATCCAACAAATAAATATCCAGACCTGAGTGTGGCTCGGCCAGCTTGAGTATTGATCTGAAGGGCACAATAGGATGGTCATATGATGAATGATAATTTCAATACCCAATAGACATCAGACATATCGCACCTCCAATGTCTATTTAAAACATTAGACTCATTATCATGCACCTTAATGGGAGGCTATGAACAAGTTATCTCCATAACTGTATCATTTTAAGGACCTAATAATACAGAGAATTTGATTTTATTGATTTGAGAATAAAAGAAGAAATTGATCTACAAGTTGTAAATCCGTCCACTGACTTCACCAAGTCATGTAGAGGATTAGTCACAAGCGGGTCTAAAGATAACTAAATTAGTCATACTGATTTACCTTAATAGCATGGATCAGCTTGAATCGACTACTGACCTAATTAAAATATAATCTACTATGTTAGTCAGGTAAGTGAGATGAATGGGAGGGATATGCCATTAACTGACCGTAGATGCCATCTAGGTTAGTATCTCTGAACTAATAACTACTTGATCAAAACTGCCAAACTTATCTTAGATACCAAGTGATTAATTAGTTTCGATTTGGTCCACCAGAAGATTCAGGCTCCACCACTGAGCCATGACATGGTCCATTTAGTAAGGTCAAAAACATAGACTTGATCAAGCTTCAACTATTGAAGTTGATCTAGAGAAATTCTAACATAATCTAATTCAACTCTTGATTAGATTTAATCAATTTCTCTAATCAGTTCATATTTATTTCTAACCCTAGGTCTAACCTATTAGAAGGATCTGATTCATGCTAACCCATTGCCCATCGATTTATGTAGTGTCTTAGAAATCTTCAATTCTCAAATCTAAATCGTTTAAACTTAAATCAATATTAAGTGTGTAAAATGTGTATTTCAGTTTGTAGAACTATTCTACTAGAATTTTAAGTGAAGCATACCATATGTTTCATATCATGAAAATAAATTTTCATACATATGTTTCATAATTAAACATACATAAGTGTGATCTAAACTTCATACATACATCATATGTAACATGACTACTTTTAGATCACTACCAATTACATCTAATGTAACATACTTTTGAGATTTTAAAATAATTTTTATATCTAAATTTATCTTATTATAATGAATCATAAATCACTTTAGATCTAATCTAAGCTTATTTATGATTAAAATAATTTATAAAAATCTATTCGCTCTTTTTCTTCATGAAATGGATCACAATGACACCCCTAGACGTCATAAGAGAATTCATCAAATGGGCAAGAGAGGGAGATTAATCCCTTCTATCTCTTATGATTGGATGGTTTGGTGATCTCATCAATTCGAGTACTGGGCTACTAAGATCTGAAATCTTATTTTAAATAGTATTATATCAACATGCAATTTGATAAAATATTTTATCATAAACATGACTTTGATCTCATCAATAATATTTTTCAGTAATCTAATCAGATTTGATACATTATATACATCATATAGATCTGAAACATATCTTATACTGATTATAAAATATCAAATCCAGATTTGAAATCTTATAAAAAATTAATTAGATGCACATATTAATACATAAAGATTTATTTTTCTGACTAGATCTATTTTGACATTATACAGAATTTTGTTAGAAATCAGATCTAAAAATCTACTCAAATAGATTCAATTTAGATCTGAAATATATCTAACTTCATAATCAAAATAATAATATTAAAATTTTATTAAAATTAATTTAAAATAAATTTTAAAATAGATTATTATTTCAATAAAATTTAGTAATAAAAAAATTTTATTATAATAAATTTATAACAAGCCTTAACCAACTATTGATCAGATTCTTATAATCTAATCAAAATTGGATCATAAATTTTATTTAAATAGATCTAAATCAGATTTAATATTTTACATAAAATTTTAATTATACATAATATATAAATAAATAAAAAAAAATTAATTATGTATTCATATATCAAAGTCTGACTCTGATACCAACTGAAAGCAAAGAAACCTATTTCTTTGGAGAAATGCAACGGATAGTCAGGGTGCATCTAAAAAATTTCTATAACAATATAATAAAGATCAAATTTTTACCTGATACATAAAGAAATTTGAATCAAATCTCAAAGATTTTGAATCCAAAATCTCATGTAGGTCTGAATCCATAAATCTTCTACTTCACACGCACGTCAAATTTTGTAGGAAAGTGAAATGAAGCCTCAGATTGAATCACCTTCGCAAGACAATAAAGGAAGGGAGAGAGGCTCTGGTGTGACATCTCACACCAGCAAGAGGAGACACTCAATGAAAGAATAGTGCCCTATAAGCCAATCGCATATGGGATATGATAGGATGTTTATTGTAATTTATCTTTCAAACTCATATAATTAACATTAATATTATTAATAAAATTGATATTTTTGATTCATTATATACTACATCTTATTAATTTTAAGATTATAATGAATCCTATAGATCTGGACAATAATTTTAAGACCATGATGAGATCACACCAGTGAGATCTAAATCTTTGATAGTTCTGATCTAAAATATTTTTAGTCGTTGGTACATTGAGTTGGAGATCAATGATACCGGTAAGACTGGCATGTCCTATGTATGCTCAGAAATAAGGGTGGTTGATCTCACTACCACTTGTGTGGAGACACTAATACAAAGATATGAGTGCTCATTAGAGAATGAGTTCACTGAATTGACCTGCAAGAGAATAATCAGATGGAGTCTTATTTACATGTCAACTGATAATTCTCTGGTAGGAGTTGTGCAAGTGATCCTTTGACCTGAGGTTACCATGGTACCTTGTGTATATGGATCCATATTTTGGTTCACTACCTAACTTAATTCTTTGATCCTTGTATGGGGTGTCTAGATATGGTGAAGTGTGTATGAAAGTTGTGAGTGATCAATAAGAGATCAGTCACTCCTAATAAGGAGAGCGAACATCCTATGTAATCTTATAGGATGATGATTCTGGAAGTCTTTGGCCAAAGCAGGATGATAATTAGAAAATTTTTTTAATGTATCATCAACTAAATCATCATCTTCAAATCGAGATACATAAAGATAAGTTATTGGATTTAATAAATTTTTATACCCATAGCTCATTTGGAATATTATTTGACTGAAGGATTGAATTACATCGGAACTTACCATTGAAAGATATTTTGATAATTTTTTACCAAAATTTTAAATCTTCTGAAAGTCATGACATGTTGCTAGATGTTAATCTTGACTTGTGGACTTAACAAAAATTAAAAAAATTTGATTCTGAAATCAATTTGGAAGAGTCCAAGTTGATTGAGACTCTTCGAGTGACCTAATCTCATCGAATTAGGATTACATCAAAAGTCCGAGTCCACTGCTGGCTACATTTGAAACCTAATGGGTCACACACTTTGAGATTTGGCCTTGATCTAATTTAATTAGAGTTTAATATAAATTCTATGGGTTAATTTGATATGCTAGCATATTGTATTAACTCAAGTTCCCAAATTGGTTTGGTTCAAAGTATTTGAGCTAACCTAGACCAGTTGGCTTTGACCTAATGGGATTGGGTCAATTTGGATTGGATCCTTATCCAAATTAGATCAGTTTCAAGTGGAGGACTCCTCCATGTTCACTAAAAGCCACACAAAAATATAATTGCTGCCCACCTCAAATCAGCATGAGAAATAAAAAGTCCTTCTTAAAGAAGGCTCTTTATTAAACGCATTTCTTAGAAGATAAATCAGAAATCCTATGTATTGATGCTAAAAATTAATAAAATTTTTATGAAAAGTAGAGAATGAAGAGTTCTTCTACTCCAAATATCTAAATTATCAAAAATTTACTCAATAAATTTATTTAGCACCTAGAAAGTTGGAGTGCCAAAAGTTGGTGCCCCTTCATCCCATGTAACATCCCTTGGTCCCCTATTTATAGGGGATGCCCTAGATGGCTTCTGGCTGAGATTTTTAGGTGAGCCAGAGAGAAGGGATATGAAAATTATAAAAAAAAATCTGAAAAAATTCTTAAAAAAAGAGAGAAATTTGAGTAGCAAAAGTTGCTACAAGGGTGGTGAGATTTTCAGCAAGTGTTGCTGGAGTGCCCTAAGATTTGATTTTTTCATATGTTGGAGCTAAAAATTAAATTTTAGGTTGTATGACATTTGAAGAATATCTTCTTGATGTCATTTTGATGGTAAGATTAAAAGCAACTAGGCTTTGGTGCAATCGTGATGCAAGTTTGAAGCCGACAGTGTTCTTGAGAAGACAAGGTTGCGACTGCGCATCGGTTGGGAAGGACTTTGGCCAAATTTGTATGGATCACCATTGGAGGACTTATACCTTGGATCTTGTGGAGAATATCAATGTACTATTTTTTATTTTAGTTAAAATATAATATTCTATCTCTTTGCATGCTTGAATTTACTTTGATCGTGTTTGGCAAGGTGATTCTAGGATTTTGGGTTCGGCTTGATAATTTTATTTGATAAAGCTATTGATTTGAGTATTTTAAAAAAATTAAAAATTATTTTTGCTACGTGACTAAAATCTAATAGTGGTATTAGAGCCACCCTTGTCTAATTCGATCAAACAAATGCAATATAGTAGCTTAGAATTGTTCTTGTTCATATCCTGCCAAAAATGTAGTATTATTTTTGCATCGATTCTTCAAACTCAAAAAAATATTTTTAACCTTTTATGAACCAGGATTATAAATTTTAATTATTAAATTATAAATTTATGATAATTTAAAATTTTATTATCATGATTGCATGATGATTAAATCGATGTATAGCTAATAAGGGTGTTATGCATGCCTAATTAGATTAGAGTATGTTATATTATATGAATTTGTTAGTCATATGTTATGACTTTGATTGCACCTTATATATTTTTTAGCATGATAATGTGATTGCTATTTTGAATAGTAGAAGCATGTAAATTTGCATAATTTGTAGTATACATTTTATACGCTTATATAGTTAGGATGAGTCGAGACCAGTTTAAAGTCCCTCGTAAAATTATATTAAATTGTAATATCGGGATTCATTTTTAAATCAAAAATCAAATTCTTAAGATCAATTGGTATCGAGAAAAGTGTGAAAGATGATTTTCTAATTAAGTCCGTATGCTAGCCTGACCAACTCTGTTGGTGTCTAGAAAAGCTACGGAGAGCCTCCCACCTACTTACCTGGCAATTTGGTCTTTTTGAATTTCGGACTTAGATTGATTAGTGATGTAGACACTACAAGGGCCTTCTTTCAAACTTGATTGATAAAGTATGTCAAGATCTTAGTAAGCTTGTTGTGCTATCCACAAGACTTACTATAGAAATTGATATGATGTTGATCAAGTGCATATTGATGCTTATGGCATATTTGAATAGTGTTGCTTTATTATGCTATCTACAAGGACAGCATTATTTGAGTATGACTATATGGGATTGAAGGGTCAACTTAACTAGAACACTATAGTTTGTTATGCTATCCACAAAATTATATGTGATCTAGAGGCCAAAATGAAAGATGTTGAGAATTATAAAGGTATAATTGATAAAGAGTTACCTACTCTTGAACTCATGAATACTTGTTGTCCTATCTACAAAGTGTTTGTGAGGAATAGGGATCTCAATCCTACTAAAAAACATTAGTATGCTTCTTGATTTTCATATTTGAGGGCTATGAAGTTCGATAAAATAGTGAGAGACACAATTAGATAAAAGTCCTAGTCTAGTTATGAATGTCTTCATGAGTTGTCTGCTCATATTGTGTTCTTATCATTGTAGATTAACTATATTTATGGCATCCTCATTGTCTCTTAGAGGTATCTTAGATACTAACAAGTTGACCAGACTCAACTATATCGACTAGTTAAGGAACTTGAGAATTGTTCTCACTCAGATGAAAGTCTCCTACATTTTGGATACACCTGCTCCAGATTCTCTTGGGGAAGATACTTTTGAGAAGGAAAGGGCCACATACAAGATGTGAAAGATGACAGTATGACTATCAAATGTATCATGCTTGGCTCCATGAGTAATGAGCTCCAGAGGCAGCATGAGGATATAGACATTTCCTCTATTCTCCTTAATCTTAAAGAGTTATATGGGGAGCAAAGTCGAACTGCTCGATATGAGATATCGAAGTAGTTGTTCTGTGCCCGTATGACTGAAGGCTCTTTCATACAAATGCATGTCCTAAAGATGATTGATTTGATCACTCATCTGGGACAGTTGGGTTTTGCCATGGTTGATGAACTGAGCCAGGATTTGATCCTGCAGTCTCTCCTTGACCCTTTTTCTTAGTTTGTCATTAATTATTATATGAACAAACTGAATATCAGCTTGCCTGAGCTGTTGAATATGTTAAAAACAGCAAAAAGTCATTTCAAGGGTGAAAAGACTCAGGTTCTTCATGTTAATAAGATCTGCAAGAAGAAGATGAAGAAGGGTTCTAAGAAAAAGTTGAACCCTAAGGCTGACATCTCCAAAAAGAAGATGAAGAAGATCTCCACCAAAGGTATTTGTTATCACCATGACAAGGAGGGCCCTTGGAAGAGAAATTGCAAGGAGTATCTTGTAATCATAAAATCAATAAATATTGCTAAAAATTTATATATGATACAAACTAATTTATCATTAAGTACTTTAATATCAGATTCTTGGGTATTGGATACCGTGTAGGGTTTTAGAGTGGGCATGCACAGTGGAAGCATAATAATTTCAAAATTTAAATTAAAAAATTTTAAATATAAAACCCTTAAACCAGCATCTCTTTGATGATTAACAATCATATATAACATAAATTAAAAATTAAATTCAAACTATAGAAGAATACCTGCAGCGCTTAAGCTAAATTTCGGTAGAACCTCCACCAAGTGCCCAATTGTTCGCCCTCCAACGGTAATCCACACAAGCTATAACTAGGACACCAACTCTTTGAGATGATTTCTTCTTCAAAATTCTTACTCGAAGAATTTTTTTGGACACCAGGACCTCAAGACCCTCTTCTTCTTCTCTTAACCTTTCTATTCCTACCTTTCTTCTCTCCTTGTCTTCCTTAATTCTCTTCCTAGACTCTTATCCTAAAATTAGACTTGTCCTTACTATTTTGACTTATCCTAATAAGAGAAGGAAGGGACTAATTGGACAATAGGAAGAGGATGTTAGAAAGAAAGGAGAAATTAAAAATCTGAATGAATCCAATCCCCCGGCGCACCCCCCTTAAATACTTAGCGACAGGTTGCCTTCGGGAATTATTCGCGCCCCTTCCATGCGCCATCTTGAATCTATCAAAAAATCTCACACCTCTTGATGAATTCTCATACCCATCTAAAAGATTTTGATACATGATAATCATAAAAAAAAATCCAAGAGACACTTCGCACAGAAGGACTCTTCGAAATATTTTTCTCGATGATTCTCTGATGCATCATACAGCTTCCTATGACATAATTTTTCACCACTACCCATCAGTGCAATTTTATCCATCCAATGGCCAAAAATGAAGGTGCTAATATTAGAATGGTGTGAAAAAAATCTCAGATTAAGAAGTGGCGTGACAAATAGGTTAGAGTCCTTCACAAGTTGGACTCTTGGTCAGGCGCATGGATTAGACTGAGAGGATTTTCAACTTCGATGAATTTTCACATTTAAACCAGAAGGAATTTTAACTTAAATTTTTTTTTATGCTCAAAATTAAGTTAAAAATTACACAAAAATTTATTTCATCATGGAACATTAGATAAGCTCAAGGATGAGGCATCCCATCTCATGGGAAGTGAAAGCTGTTTCTGTGCACAAAAACTGCACCCACGCACAAGAAAAATTCTTGACTCATGGAGACTTAGTTTTCTGGCTCCAAATTTTTTGGTACATATAGCTGACCCAACTCAACTCTAAAATTAGTTTGAATTAATTTGGCCTTAATTAGTCCAATCTGGAATCAATTTTGAACCCGATTCGAAATAGAGAGCTAGTTTTTGCAACATGTGCTAGCATGTCAATTTTGCATATATGATCTAATCCAATTAGACCCCTGATCAATTTTCTTTATGTATAACCCATTAGATTTCACATCTAACCAGCAATGGGTTTGAGTACAAGTCAATTTGATTTGATTAAAATTTAATCTAATCAATCTAGATCCAATCGAACTAACTCGATTTCAACAATTGAAACTCTTTCTAATTGACGATTGAATTAAACTCTTTAATTTGATCAAACCCACAAGACAAGATTGACATCTAGCAATATATCATATCTACCTAAAAGATATAAAATTTTAGTAGAAATATCAAAAATATCTTTCAGTGAAAGTTACCGTGCAATTTGATCCTGCAATCTTCCTGCACCCCGAATATGACTCCGGATATGGAATGATGTCAAATCAATATCATACTCATATTTCTCTCAATCTTCTATGATGATTCAATTAATGAAATATTAGAAACTCTTTCTAATTTTTATTCTTCTTTGATCAAAGGCTTCCTGAATCATCAATTGATCAGAGCAAGTAGTATGCGATCTTCTCTTACCAGGAGTGATCGATTCCATGTTGACCTACTCACAATCTCCATACACATTCTACCATATCCAGAACACCCCATACATGACTAAGTCATGAATGAGTATGAACCAAAAAATATAGATTCATGTATACAAGGTTCTATGGTAGTCTTAGGTCAAAGAATGATATGCATAACTTCCACTACAAGAAAATATCTTTTGATGGATAAGTAAATTTATAAGATATTTTTTAAGTCAGATCAATTCAGTGAACTCATTCTCTAATGAGCACCTACTTTCTTGTATTAGTATCTCATACAAGTGGCATATGAGATCAGCCACCCTCTCTATCGAGCATACATAGGAAGTACTAGTCTATCCGAAATATTGATCTCCTTCTCAATGCTCCTATGACTAGGAATATTCTAAATCAGAGTTTTTAGGATTTTAGGTCTCATAGGTATGATCTCATCATAATTCTAAATCCATTATCCTGATTTATGAAGTTCATCATAATTATTACAAAAATAAGATGCAGCAAATGATGAAAAATATCTTTTATTATTTAAAGAGTCAATACATGAGTCTGGAAGATTACAAGAAAAATTATCAAAATATAAATTTTGATTGGCTTGTAGGGCATATTCCTTTCAATCTCCCACTTGCACTAAAGCCAATCGCCCTTATATTTTATCCCCATACAATTGAGATGGTGATCGAACTGCTGCTGTGGTAGAGCCTTAGTGAACGGGTCTGCTATGTTATTCTTTGTTTCTACTCATTCAATGACAACATCTTGTCTTTCGATTATTTCATAAACTAGATGGAAGTGTCTTAGAATGTACTTAAATTTATGATGAGACCTTGGTTCCTTTGCTTGAGCAACTGCTCTAGTATTATCACAGTAAAGTGGTACTGGATTCTTAATCTCAGGAATGACACCTAATTTAGTGATGAACTTCTTCATCCAGATAGCTTCCTTGGTGGCTTCACTTGCAGCTATATATTCTCCTCAGTAGTTGAGTCAGCTATAGTCTGCTGCTTGAAACTTTTTCAACTAACAGCTCTACCATTAAGAGTAAAGATATACCCTAAAGTGGACTTGCTATCATCAGGGTCTGATTGGAAACCAGAGTCAGAATAACCTTCTAGTTTTAGATCAGATTCTCCATATACCAGAAAAAATATCTTTAGTCATTCTTAGGTACTTAAAAATATTTTTCACTGCTTTCTAATGATCCTCTCCTGGATCAGTCTAAAATCTACTAACTATACCTAAGGCATAGGCAATATCGGGCCTAGTACATAGCATAGCATACATGATCGACCCTACTGCCGAAGCATAGAGAATAGAACTCATTCTATTTCTCTCTTCCGGTGTTTTAGGAGACATCCTTTTAGAGAGATGTATGCCTTGACTCATGGGTATGTAACCTCTTTTACTCTCATCCATACTAAACCTCTTTAGCACTAAGTTATATACTTAGATTGGGACAAGCCTAACATCCTCTTAGATCAATCCCTATAGATCTTTATACCTAGTATATAGGATGCTTCACCCAAATTCTTCATGAAAAACTTACTTGATAGCCATGTCTTGATTGATTGTAACATTAGGATATCATGCCCAATAAGAAGTATGTCATCCACATATAAAACTAAGAAGATAATGGTACTCCCAATAGTCTTGTTGTATATACAAGGTTCATCCATATTTTTGATAAAGTCAAATTCTTTGACTGTAACATCAAATCGGATGTTCCAACTCTTCGAGGCCTACTTTAATCCATAAATAGATTTCTTAAGCTTGTATATCTGATTTGCTCTTCCTTTTGAGACAAATCCTTCTAGCTGAGATATATAAATATTTTTTTCAAGATAACCATTAAGGAAGGCGATCTTCACATCCATTTACCAAATTTCATAATCATGGTATGCCGCTATTGCAAGCATAATTCATATAGATTTGAGCATGAAAATAGGTGAAAATATTTCATCATAATCAATACTCTATTTTTGCCTGAAACCTTTAGCTACCAATCTAGCTTTATAGGTTTTAACTTGACCGTTTACTCCAATCTTTTTCTTATAGACCCATTTGCATCCAATAGGAGTCACATCCTCTGGTGCATCAACTAAAGTCCATACTTGGTTGGAGTACATAGAGTCCATTTTGGATTTCATAGCCTCTAGCCATTTGTCTGAGTCTCTACTCATGATGGCTTCCGTATAGGTCAAAGGTTCATCATTCTCAATGATGTGGGCTTCATTATTCTCAATAATTAATCCATACCTTATTGGTATATTTCGCACTCTATCCGACCTTCGGAGAGGAGGTATATTTTATGGTTGTACTTCATTGATAGATATTTTTAGTTGAGGATTATCTTGTGCTTGCATTTGTAGGTTTTAAACTTCTCTAAGTTCAATTTTCTTCCCACTGCCTCTTTCTAGGATAAACTCTTTTTCATAAAAGTGGCATATTTACTGACAAACACCTTATGTTCAGTAGGATGGTAAAAGAGGTATCTTATACTCTTTTTAGGATAGCTTACAAACAAGCATTTATCTGTCCTAGCACTTAGTTTATGTCCAAAATTTCTTTTAACATAAGCTGGACAGCCCCATATCTTAAGATATTAAGATTAGGCTTCTTTCCCCTCTATATCTCATATGGAATGCTTGGCACAGATTTTGAAGGTACTCTGTTCAAAATATAGACAACAGTTTCTAGGACATATCTCCAAAAAAAAATAGACAAATCTGTAAGGTACATCATTGACCGCACCATATCTAATAAAGTGTGATTCCTCCTTTCTGCTACATTTAGCTGTGGTGTATAGGGAGGGGTCTATTCTGAGAGAATTTTATTTTTTTTAAGATGATCTAGAAACTCATTTGATAAATATTCTCCTCCTCGATCAGATCAAAGATTTTAATACTTTTTTCAGTTTGTTTCTCGATCATACTTTGATATTCTTTAAATTTATCAAAGGCTTCAGATTTATGTTTCATAAGATATACATATCTAAATCTAGATAAATCATCAGTGAATGTTATAAAATAAGAGTAACCTCCTCTAGCTTTTGTTATCATAGGACCACATACATCAGTATGTACAAGTCCTAATAACTCACTTGTCTTTTCTCCATGTCCACTAAATGGAGTCTTAGTCATTTTTTCTATAAGACAAGATTCACAAGTACCTAATGATTCATAAT
Organism: Elaeis guineensis; assembly: GCF_000442705.2. Classification (NCBI taxonomy): domain Eukaryota; kingdom Viridiplantae; phylum Streptophyta; class Magnoliopsida; order Arecales; family Arecaceae; genus Elaeis; species Elaeis guineensis. The sequence continues at coordinate 80,147,582 of NC_026003.2, forward strand.
CATAAGGATCAAAGAACTCTTCTTTGTATAACTTGTTAATCCTTATCTCACTTATATGGTCAAGTCGATAATGCAAAGTAAAATATTATTCAACACTTCTCTCTTTCGCTTTTTATTTTAATCAATATGAAAAATATTGTCATTAGATAGAATTAGAAGATCATTATTAATAATGCCATGATAAAAAATTTATTAAAAAAAGAAATTGAACAACTATTGCTTTTTTCATTTATTTCATAACCTCGTTGCAAAAGCAATGATACAGAAATAATATTTCTAATGATCTTAGGCATATAATAATAATTTTTTAGCCCTAAGATCTTTTCAGAAGGTAACTTTAACATATATGTCCCCATAGCCTCTGCTTGGATGGACTCTCCTCCAGCATCATAAAGCTCGAAATCACCCTTCTTCAGCACTCTAATGTTCTGCAGCCCCTGCAATGATTTACAGATATGAGAACCGCAGGCGGTATCCAATACCTAAGAGTCTGAATTGGAAGAACTTAATGATAAAATTATATGTATCTCATGCATACGTTTTGGTGTCGCTTGCACCAGCCTTTATAGTTGCAAGATATAACTTGCAATTCTTTTTTCAGTGTTCTACCTTGCTGCAGTGAAAGCAGGTACCCTGTCCTGAGACTTTCTTTCCTTTCTTCTTCATCTTGCCACCCTTAGGATTCAGTACTTTCTTTGAACCCTTAAAACCTGACTTCTTCTTAAAAGTTCTACCCACAAGAAGAAGTGGAGCCTTTTCTTTCTTAATATCGCTCTCAGCTGTCTTAAACATATTCAATAGCTCAGACAAGGAGATATTCAGTTTGTTCATGTGATAGTTCACGATAAACTGAGCAAATGACTCAGGGAGAGATTGCAGGATCAAATTCTAACTTAATTTTTCATCGATCACAAAATCTAGTTGACCCAATCTAGTAATCAGATCAATGACCTTTAAGACATGGTCTTGTACAGATGATTCCTCAGTCATTCTAGCATGAAATAACTGCTTAGATATCTCATATCTAGCAATCCTAATCTGTTCTCTATACAACTCTTTAAGATTGAAGAGTATGGATTGAGTATCCATGCTCTCATACTGCCTCTGCAACTCATTGCTCATAGAGGCCAGTATGATGCATTTGATAGTCAAACTATCATTCTTCCACATTCTGTATGTGGATACCTCCTCCTCTGTGGCATCATCCTCAACCTCTTGTGGTTCAGGGACGTCAAGAATATAGGAGAGCTTCTCCTGAGTGAGTATGATCTTTAAATTTCTCAACCAGTCCACATAATTGGGACCGATCAACTTGTTGAAATCTAAAATTCTTTGCAATGATAGTAAAGGTATCATTTGTAGAATTTAATCTATAATAATTAAAGAATATTATATAAAAAAATAACTAATATTGACTCATACAATTAAATAAGATCATTAGATTTAATTGTGCCTCCTACTTTTTTATCGAACATCATAACCCTCTACTATGATGAATGAGATATATTTCATATTTATCTTAGTAGGATTGATATCCTAATTCCTCATAACGATCTTGTGTTAACACAACAAATCTTTATGAGTTCATAGGTAGAAAACTCTTTCCAATTGCATCTCATGAAATTCCCAATATCATATCTTGGCCTCTAAGACATTATTTGCCTTGTGTTAACACAACAAGCTATAATGTTTTAGTTAAGTTAGATCCTTCATTTCAATATAGTCAAATTCTAATATAACTGCCTTTGCGTTAACATAACAAAGCAGTACATTCAAAATTATCGTAAGCATCTTCTATGCACTAAGATTATATTATATCAATCCTTGTGACAAGCCTTGTGTTAACACAACAAACTCGCCATAGTTCATGATGTAATATTAACCTAGCATGAAGGCCCTTAGTAGTGTTTTCAATATTAGAGTTTTTCAATATCAAGATCGCTTAATCAAATTGGCCAGGTAAGTAAGGTGGGGGTCCCTCCATTGCTTTTCTTAGATATCAATAAATTAGCCAGATCAGACAACGAAACTAATTAAAGCACCATTTATAGTACTTTTCTAGACACTAATTGATCAATTGATCAAGAATTGGTGAACCCATAGTTGATATCACTACTACTTAATATCATTTTTAATGAGGGCTTTTATTTGGTCTCATATATATTCTAACTATATAATGCCAATTTATGTATTAGTATTAAAATATTCTATATGTGTAAGTGTAAATATGAACATTCATCATCCTAGGATAACCTTACAGCATAACCCTTTATGCTAGGACAATCTTATGTCAGGATGATGAAGTGGTGAATCATATATGCATCATTTCATATCATCATATGAAAGCATAATAGAAGACATAATTATTTTATAGTATAAATCATACTATGCATCACATAAATATTATGTATATATGATTGAACCAAACAAGGCCGGCTCTGATACCACTATAGGATTTTAGGGTGGGCATGCACAGCGGAAGCATAATGGATTTCAAAATTTAAATTAAAAAATTTTAAATATAAAACTCTTAAAGGTGTATCTCTTTGATGATTAACAATCATATATAACATAAATTTAAAATTAAATTCAAGCTATAGAAGAATACCTGAGCGTTTAATCCAAATTCCAACAGAACCTTCACCAGGTGCCCAACTATTCGCCCTCCAATGGTGATCCACATGGGGCTATGATCAGGACACCAACTCTTTGAGATAATTTTTCTTTTAAAATTTTTATTCTAAGAATTTTTTTGGATACCAGGACCTCAAGACCCTCTTCCTCTTCTCTTAGCCTTCTTATCCCTACCTTTCTTCTCTTCTTGTCTTCCTTAATTCTCTTCCTAGACTCTTATCCTAAAATTAGACCCTCCTTAATATTTTAGACTTGTCCTAATAAGAGAAGGAAGAGACTAAATAGACAATAGAGAGAGAATGTTAGAAAGAAAAGAGGAATTGAAAATCTGAATGAATCCAATCCCCCGACGCACCCCCCCTTAAATACTTAGCGATAGGTTGCCTTCGAGAATTATTTGCGCCCCTTCCACGCACCATCTCACGTCCATCAAAAAATCTCATACCTCCTGATGAATTTTCATGCCTATTTTAAAGATTTTGATACATGACAATCATCAAAAAAAATCCAAGAGATGCTTCACGTAGAAGACTCTTCAGAATATTTTTCTCGATGATTCTCCGATGCATCATGCAGCTTCCTATGGCATAATTTTTCTCCACCACCCATCAGTATAATTTTATCCATCCAATAGCCAAAAATGAAGGTACCAACATCAAAATAGAGTGAAAAAAATCTTAGATTAAGAAGTGGCATGACAAATGGGTTAGAGTTCTTCACAAGTTGGACTCTTGGTCAGGCGCATGGATCAGACTGATAGGATTTCCAACTTCGATGAATTTTCACATTTAAATCAGAAGGAATTTTAACTTTAAAAAATTATTTATACTTAAAATTAAGTTATCAATCATGCAAAAATTTATTTCATTGTAGAACATTAGATAAGCTCAAGGATGAGGCGTCCCATCTCGTGAGATGTGAAAGCTATTTCTGCACACAAAAACTGCACCCACGCACAAGAAAAATTTTGACTCATAGAGACTTAGTTTTCTGGCTCCAAATTTTTTGGTACATATAGATAAGGGCTGACCCAACTCAAATCCAAAATTAGTTTGAATTAATTTGGCCTTAATTATCCCAATCTGGAATCAATTTCTAACCTGATTGGAACAGAGAGCTAGTTTTTGCAACATGTGCTAGCATATCAATTTTGCAAATATGATCTAATCCAATTAGACTCTTGATCAATTTTTTTTATGTGTGACCCATTGAATTTCATATCTAACTAGTAATAGGTCAGAGTGTAAGTCAATTTGATTTGATTAAAATTTAATCTAACCGATCTAGATCCAATCGAACTATCCCGATTTCAACAATTAAAACTCTTTCTAATTGATGATTAAATTAAACTCTTTAATTCGATAAAATATATAAGATAAGATTGACATTTAGTAATATATCATGTCTATCTGAAAGATATAAAATTTTGATAAAAATATCAAAAATATCTTTTAGTAAAAAGTTACCGTGCAATTTGATCCTGCGATCTTCCTGCACCCCGAATATGACTTCGGATATGAAATGATGTCAAATCCAATATCATACTCATATTTCATTCAATCTTATATGATGATTTAATTAATAAAATATTAGAAACTCTTTTTAATTTTTGTTCTACTTTGATCAAAGGCTTCCTGAATCGTCAATCGATCAAAGCAAGTAGGATGCGATCTCCTCTTACAGGATTAATGATTTCATGTTAACCTACTCACAACCTCCATACACATTCTACCATATCTAGAACACTTCGTGCATGACTAAGTCATGAATAGATATGAACCAAAAAATATGAATTTATGTATACAAGGTTCTATGGTGGTCTCAGGTCAAAGAATTATATGCACAACTCCAACTACAAGAAAATATCTTTTGACGGGTAAGTAAATTTTATAAGATGTTTCTTAAGTCAGATCAATTCAATGAACTTATTTTTTAATAAGCATCCACTTTTTTGTATTAGCGTCTCACACAAGTGGCATATGAGATCAGCCACCCTCTCCATCGAGCATACATAGAAAGTGCTAGTCTATCCCGAACATTGATCCCTTTTTCAATGCTCTTATGATTAGAAATATTCTAAATCAGAGTTTTTAAGATTTTAGGTCTTATAGGTATGATCTCGTCATAACCCTAAATTCATTATCCTGATTTATGGAGTTCATCATAATCATTACAAAAGTAAGATGCAGTAAATGATAAAAAATACCTTTTATTATTTAAAGAGTCAATACATGAGTTTTGAAGATTGCAAAGAAAACTCATCAAAATATAAATTTTGATTGGCTTGTAAGACATATTCCTTTCATACCGCCTGTGGTTCACACCTTTGCAAATCGTTGCAGGATCTACAGAAAATAAGAAATCTGAATAAAGGTGACTTTGAACTGTTCGGCGCAAGTGGAGAGTCCATTCAAGTTGAAGCCGTAGGAACTAAGGTTTTGAAGTTGCCTTCAAAAAAAATTTTGAAACTAAAGACCTGTTATTACATTCCAAATATTATTATAAATATTATTT